>NW_019100780.1:393711-454455 GCF_001856785.1 Myzus persicae
CCCCCCCCCCCTGCGGACGCCCTTGACCACTGGAACTGTTTTTTCATTTCTTATTTTTGCACACTTATAGATGATTGCGATTAATTTATATACTTATTTAAAGTCTCCATCATGCAGTAAACTAAATGTATGTTATTTATTATCGATACTTGATATTGTGACTTTCAAATTTGGAGTGAATTCACCTATTTAATCATGAAATTTGTGCTCGATTTTTGGTTTATCAGAATCTTAATTTTTAACTGAATTATTAGTTAAATCAGTAGAATATAATGTACAACAATATTTCAAAGTATTTATACTTCACTTTGCAATAACAAAATAAAAATATTGAAAAAACTTGACTTTGGAGTGGACACAGATAATGAACCATTGCTTATTTAATAGTTGTATGGTGGCACTTAACCAACAAAAATAGTCATTTTTCAATCGTTTACCTTTTTTATAAATCTATTACCTATTAAATATGAAACTTTATATTTATTTACAGTTCATTACGTTCTGTCATTGAAAAACCCCCGATTGGAGGAAAGGAAATTTTACCATTAACAACTCATCAATTAGCTGGATTTCGATTACATCCAGGACCAGTATGTATTTTTATGTTAAAGTATATCTAATATATAATTTATTGTTATTATGTTAAGTCTGACATATAAATTTTTGCATTTTACCAGTTGCCAGAACAGTATCGCTATGCTAATCAACCGCCTACTAAGAAACATAAAAACAAACACAAAAAGAGTAAATACAAAAGTGGTGAAGCCCTTTCACAAGATATGGCAGCTAATGAATTAGGGTTAGGTGATATTCACGAAAAGAAGCATAAAAAACAAAAACGTCACGATGATGATAAAGAACGGAAAAAACGGAAAAAAGAGAAAAAAAAGAAAAAACAAAAACACAGTCCAGAACATCCAGGAAATACAACTCCTGGACAACACTCGAACTGAAAGAATTTTTTCCTCAATTACATATTTTAACTTTGAATTTGTTTTCAATCAGTCATGAATAAATATTAAATACTAATAAAATGTATATAGAATGTTGTCAAATTATTAGAGAGTTTTGAACAAAGTGTGTTGTATAATACAGATGGCAACAGAAAATTGTGATGTAAAATTTAATTTTTCACTATTTGATTGGGATAGGTGAATTTTGTTTTAAATAAATAATTATTTTATCTGCACTAAAAGTAAATATATTTTTTTAATATCTTTTAAAATATACCTATTTTAAATAATACATTTTCTATAACAGGTTATATTGCTATAAATATAATTAAAAATCAATATTATAATTTGTATGATTAAAATTCAGTATAACTTGAAGTTCTCTTTGCAAATCTCGCAAATGTTAAGGAGCTTACTACCATTAATTTTATAATATATAGATAGCCCATGCTATACAAATATTCGACGACCAGAAAAAGGATGTAGGTATTCGTTAGCATTAAATGCAATTAATATTAGTTTAGCATGGGATATCTGTAAATTATGAAATCAATGTTACTACTATCCCAAATTTGTTTGTATTTATTAGAATTAAAAATTTACATACTTCAATAAATTGTGATACTTTTAAATAAACTTTCATGACTGTAGTTGATTAAATATGAAAAAAAATCTATTTTTATAATAGAGTAGTGTTTACTAAACAAGTTGTCTACTACTCCAACATTCTTTTCCGTCTTATTTTACTCAAAAAAATGTTAGTAACAAAAAATAGTAATTAAGTGACATACATAAAGCTCCATGCAACAATATTATAGTCTTCAAAAATCAAAACCTTGTTATGGAATATCATTAATTAAAATAATGCATATTATAGAACAACAAAAAGGAAATAATTATTAAGTGTAAAGCAAAAATAATTGGCATTATTATTAAAAATATGATTATTTTCATTTATTTTAAGATCTGTGAAAAGGTGATTCTGTTAGAGCAAAAAAAAAAAATCCATTATTTAATTATGGTGGCACACAACTTACTATTGACAATTATCTATGTGGTCCGTAATGTCGAAAAGGATGTGCAAACACTTGGAATGTGTAGTTTTTTGTAGAAGGCCCCCTAGACAGCCAGAGGAAAAATCCTTTGATTAAACTGATTAAAGATTAAAATGAACTTACCAGCTTACCATTTACAAAAATGAAGTTGACATTGTTTTGTAAATGAACTTGAAACATATTAAATTATTATTAATTTCTAGTTTTTTGTATTCTTTGTGTGTGTTATAGAGGAATTAAAAAGAAAAGCATTGATTTAAATCATTATTTGTACAGTAGAAATCTTGTATAAAACCAGGCTTAATAGTCAATGCACTAAAGAAACATGCCTCTAGCAAAACTATGTTTGAAGTCAAAACTCAAAAGTCTTTAAGTGAAGACAGTTTAAGACAAAAATAATTTCCAAAATTATGTAAAATATTAAATAGTTCATATCAAAACAAGCAGAAAAAAAATAACATTTTTTTTTAAAGATGATATCAGCGCAATATTTATTTTCTGACAGACCTACTAACATAGATAAGAAACTTTCATCTATAATAGTTTTTATGATTTTTAAGTAACCTTGAAGTAAAATCACCTATTACAAAAATTATAGAGGACAATATTTTTGAGGGTTTGACATATCAGTCATACATTTTAACATTATTTGACTTTGTTTTCGTCAACTTTCAAAATAAAAAAATTATTTGTTCATTTAAATATTTGTATTGTTTTGAGACAACATTTAGACTAACCGATGTCATACCTTCAAAAATATTAGTCTTTATCATTTTTGTAATGGATGATTTTATTCTAAGATTTCTCAAAAAAAAAAACGATTCTGAGTATTAATTAGATGCATTCTGTCTACGTTGTACGTGCACCAGAAAAAACAAACAATGCTCTGACATGTTATGAAAATACTCTTTCCAGCTGTATAATTAATGCAGGTGTACCTCTCAAGGCTCAAAAATGTGACCTTTACTTTTAAACTTATACACTTCAGATCTTCCAACAACAAATAATACTGAAAAAGCACTAAACCCTGACGCTTTTTTGTACAAGTTCTTTTAATGCAAAATACTTTTTGTTGTTGATATTGATTTATTTATTTGATAGAATTGTTTATATCATTTTATGTGATTAGTATTATTATTAGTTTGTGGTTATACTTCCTGATAATAATAAAAGATTCTAATGAATGATCTTTGAAAACAAATTAAGGCAACAAATCCATCCCAAAATAGTTAAAAAAATAAAAATATTTAATCATATTGGTGACTGAACAATGGACAGTGAAAAACATTTAAATTGTATTGTGGTTCAAGCAAATGTTTTACCCATGTTCTCATATAATTCATTCTAACATTGTACCTAAAACTGGTGCTGAACTTGTGCACTAAACTTTTAAACTTAAAAACAAAACCAGCACTAGAAAACAATTACAATGAAATAATGTTATTATCAATATTATCTGCCTCTATAACTCAAAAAATTTTCATTTCACACATCTGTGCATAACATAAAATTTCAATTTGTTTTAATTTTCAATTTTTGATGGCTTCAACTATAGGTTACTACTTATTATAATCTATGTTTTTTGATTCCTTGAAAGCCATAATAAACAATTTCTTTTTTACATACTCTAATCAATATTATCGGTAAAATTAAATAAAAAAATTGTGAACCTTTAAAATCATTGATATGATATCGATATGACAATAAAATTCTGATTTATTTAGATAGTAGTATAATATTCATAGTATCTATTATAAAATGTGAATGTTCTGTAAAACTTAGTAACAAAATAAATTTAACATAAAACTTAAAACTTGTATATAAGTATAATTAGCATTTAAAATTAAATTAAAATTCCTAATTTTTTCTGTTTTATAATAAAAATAACAATTAATTATTTAAAAATAAATCTGGAAATAACCAGTAGTCATACTTTCACTCTGATTATAGTTTAGATGTTACAATAAACTGCTCAAATGGATTGGAGACTTCGGGCACATTATTTAGCTCCCATGACCCACCATATGCTGTTATTTTGCCAATATTGCACAATCTTTGAAAAAAAAATTTTTAACATGTATAAAAATTGTATTATATATTATGTGCGTTCAGTGTACACTTACAAGTATCCTATCTTTCTTATTTCTGGGTTAAACCAATGGTCTCCCATTATATCAACTATATGTTTAAGTGGCATCAACACCTTTTTGTTTTTTGAAAAGTTTGATATGATTTCGTTAATTCCGGCAACAGAGGTTGAAATCGGCAATTTGAGTTTTTCTTTGTGGTTTGTTTCAATATGCATATAAAGAAATCTTTCACACACATAATCACAAAATGGGCAAAATTTTGGTACCTGAAAATTATGTCGTATTTTAAGTGGTAACATTAAAAATAACTACAGAACATTTAAAATTACTTTGTCTAAAGGGCCCAATTTCAATTTTTCGGCCGTCAACATTAATTTGCATTTTTTCTTGACGACTGAAGTGGTTGGCAGTGATGGCACTTCTTCTGATATCACCTCAAATTCTGTTGGATTAAAACATTTAGAAAAAAGCAGAATTTGATTTATATAAATATAACCAATTTACCTATGTTGGTTTGTTTAGGAAGTGATGATGGAATAAATTCTTTCACTGGCGTAACTGATGTACAATAAAAATATTAAGTTTAAAAATATTATATGATTAAATATTCTATGTATTTCTTACGTGGATCTATATCAAAATGCAATTTTTGCCACTCTGAACCAGCAATTGGTGTTGAAGTTGATCTTTGCTTTATCGGCTGTGACAGTGGTGAATTAAAGTTGGACTTCTTAACTGATGTACAATAAAAATATTAAGTTTAAAAATATTATATCTATATGATTAAATATTCTATGTATTTCTTACGTGGATCTACATCAAAATGCAATTTTTGCCACTCTGAACCAGCAATTTGTGTTGAAGTTGATCTTTGCTTTATCGGCTGTGGCAGTGGTGAATTAAAGTTGGACTTCTTAAGTGATGAAAATAGTGTACGATAACTGGGCAACGAAGGCGGTACTACTTTGTAACCATTAAAAAAACATGAGAAAAAATGTAATTAAATTTTGGATTTAATTCATTATTTACCAGCAAAATTGTCAATTTCAGAGATGACAGTACCAGCAGTGTTAGAAGGTCCCTCTTTCAAATCCTGAACTATGCCTGAAACAATAGTATACATTTCAAGGGTTTTACCATGAAATACTAAGATAAGTTTAATTATTATTCAAAAATAATTTTAAGTCCTTTTTTATCATAATTATGGGGTTTTAATTTAGCTAGACACTTAAAAAAATAATTCTTTTATAATTTGGTCTAATTAGAGCCTATCAGCAATGTGCTCATCCCTCCCTTCTGGCTTACTTTTGTCATATAAAATATATGATAAAGCAATAAATGAATATATAACGTGGTATAAGACTAGTCAAAACTTCAACTCTCCTTTCAAAATAACAGATTATATTAATAATCTATTAATAATTCGATATGTGTATAACCATTTAGTTGTAATAAGAGAAATGCAGTGTATAAAAGTGCACTGCAAAGAACATGACATACAATAGACAATAGTGCACAATAAGCACATTTGTGATTAATTGACTAGTTGCCTAACTTTAAAATTTAAATAAATAAAATACAATATTCAAATGGTATAATACATGTTTGAAATTAACAAACCAATGGCTAATGGAGTATATGACAAATATTTAGCTCTAGAACATAAACTGTTTTCTACAGAGTGGCGCAAAACAGGCAGTGCAGTTTTGAAAGGCTATTAAAAAAAAACTACGCAACTAACAGAAATTATATTAATTAATTTTTTTTTAGTACATCATGCCGTTTTATGTATCAAGTTTTAAAAATAACATCAGAAAGATGATGGCCGCAAGCAGCGTTACATTGATGAAGGCGATTTCTGAAGTTTTCGGCCGCATTTTCACACATTTCGACTGGTATAGCGCCGATTTCCTCCCGAATTCGCTCTTAGAGTTCTTCCAAGGTGTGAGGCCGATATTTAAAAACCTTTTCCTCCAGATAGCACCACAAGAAAAAATCGCAAATGCTCTGGTCCGGTGAGCACGCGGGCCACCTCACACCACCTCTCAGAGAGACGAGGTGCGTAGGGAACATCTGTCGCAGCTTCGTCATTGAAACTCGAGCAGTATGTGCTGTAGCCCCGTCCTGTTGGAACCAGATGTCACCCATATCTTTTTTTTCAATTAGCTCTTCCAATTGAGGTTCAAAAAAATTGTCCAACATGGAAACGTAACGTTGAGCGTTGACAGTTACAGTTTGTCCATTCTCCTCTAAAAAATAAGGCCCAATCACCCCAAATTTTGAAATTGCAGACCACACGGTCACTTTAGGGAGTGAAGAGGTCTCTCGTGAATTTGCCATTACGGTGAGGGATGGTATCATGACAAGCAAGGTCAAACTGCAGCCGGAAAGCTCGTTGAGTTGCGATGAAAGATCGACCATTTTCAAAAAACGCACGAACGGCGAAGCCCCGTTGTACACCAGACCAAACAATGGTAATGACCAATGACGGCATAACCCGCTCGATGAAATGAAACCATCATAATCGCACTATCCCTACCACACAGGAAGTATCAACCTTTCAAAACTGCACTGTTTGATTTGCCCCACCCTGTACTTTAAAAATATTAATAAATATAAAACTCTTAAACAAATTATTTACTCGATTTTACTAAGATGTATACATAGAACAAATCTTAAGTTTACCTTCAATACAGTATGAATGGGTAGGAGCTTGTTGTATTTTGTCCATCATTTTCTTTAAAGTTTTGTCATCTATTGCTTGAATTTGCGAAATAGTTTTAATCGTTTTCTTCGGTTTGGTCTTAGGTACATACTTTTTTTTCTTTAATAATAAATTATCTAAGCAACAAAAGTAAACAGAATATATTAATCTAGACAATGTCATGGTCTTCGGAAAAAAAAGCCCTCCTATCACAATATGGAAAAAAAGCTCTGTAACAACTAAATACATAACACTTTTTACTATAGTATATATTTTATCATTTTTAATATTTAAACAATATATCATTATTCATTAATACATTTTTGATATAGTAATAAATTGTAATAAAGGTAATTGACATTTGGCTTTATCTTAAAATAACTACCTTTTAATCAAATAAATGTATTACCTAGTATGATAAATTAGATGCATAATAATAAAATAAAATAATTTAATAATTAATAAAAAAAACAATTGTTTACATTAATTGTTAGGTGAATTAGCTTATTAAATATTATTATAACATAAAACTATAAAAGTTTATACATATTAACTTAACTAGTATTTTATGTTATACTTATGGTTATGGATAGGTACATTAAAGAAGTGTTACATGGGTTAATGTAATGATTATATTATGATTATATTTAATCATACAAATCAAAACAAAAAAGAATAATGTATTTAGTTGGTAAGGGGCTTTTTTTCCTATAACCAGGCCTTTTTTTTAGTATATTTTGATAGCAGGGCTTTTTTTCCTGAGTTCTATGTAACACCTCACGCCTGCCAGCATATGTTGTTTCAATCTTACAAACATATCAAATAGGTAGCAACTTTATGTTTAGCAGAATCAATTTTATCATATAAGCTTTAAAATAAAGTGAACCTATCTAATCGCTTAAAAGTTAAAATAATCAAAAAACACACAAATAATATTCTTACCTAAAGTTTACCACACCATACTTTTGAATAAACAAAGAACACTAAATCGTTTTAGTAGAATTTGCTGTTGTACATTTGAAAACTAAAGACAACACGTCATGTGAATGTAGTGTCCTCATAACCTAACCCTCATAAGGACACTACCTGGGCATTTGTACTGTGTTGTCTCCGTCAGACAAATGTATGAAGTAGCAAACTTTCGTTCACTAATTTCAAGTGTGCAGCTACTTTTGATATTAGAGGAAATTTACCTATTATCGAACTTTTCTGTGTGCTTAAGCGTTGACGATTTTCTCGATATATTTTAATTTTCTACCAAGAAATGGGCATGTAAAATTACATGTTGAAACTAGTGAACAAAAATTTAACATGTCATACGAGGGGAAGGCAAAGGGGTAGGCATGGGTAGCGTCCTCTTAAAGAAATTATAATTTTTTATACACAAATTCACAAACATAATATGCTACCAGCAAAAATCTGTTTAGACAAACATTTGGCTTTGAATTATCTGCTTGTTTCAAAATTACCAGAACATTTTATCATAAATTATAAATTATTTTTAATTTACAGTACTTTAAATGTAATGCATTATTTCACACATGAGATAAAACATTACCTTCACTTGGATCTGAACTTATTTCTTTTCTCTTATTTTTATTTTTTTGTTTTCCGACTACCGAGTCTGGTAATCCTGTTAAAAAAGTTGAAATCTTATTTTTCATTGTTGATACTTCGTCGGCCAAAACTGAAAACAAAAATGACAATATTATATGATAATATAGACGTAAAAATATAGAGGAATTTACGATACTATAAGATATCATAATATACTATTTACAACAAACGTGATTTACCTATCTAATAATATTTAATACGGATTTGAATGGTGTTCAAAATAATTCTCGGAAAATGAGAAATTATATCAGACTACCTATCAAACATTAACTAATAATAGATAGCGGTGTACTGAGAACTGAACAACCGCCTGTTGGCTACAATCTGAGTACCGACTCGGTACTTCGGTAGTGCGAGTGGTTGGAAACCGAAATTTGAATTATTAGACCTATCTGGAGACAGGCAGACACTAGACAGCCTGCCGAACGCGGTTAGGTTAGACGCCAAGTACCGAACCGTTACCACCAAATCGATGTGTCGACTGTTGTCGCCTGTCGGTTATCGGTGAGTACTAGACAGTAGACACTAGTGCAGTAGTGCGTAGTGTGTACAAATACTATAAAGCGTGCTACTACTGTCGGTTTGATATAACAGTACAAGAAATTGTACAAAAATACTGTGTGTCTGTGACCTGCGCGCGCGCGCGTGTGTGTGTGCGTGTGTGTAACTGTGTTATTTTAAAATATCATGTTGGTAATGTTGGATAGTGTATATTATTGTTATTGACTATTGACCAACTAAAAATATATTAGTAATTTCCATCATCCAAATATCATGAAAATAATACTTTTTTCAGTGATAAACTGATAAATAATATGTATAAATAGACGAGGGTTTAAACGTCATTCCCACGTGCAACCACTCCATCCACTAATATGATCAGTGTGACACTGTGACATATAATTGTTGCCTCTGTTGTACCAACGCAGTAAAATGGCGTAATGCATCAACAAAATGTTATTCATTCACTTTTAAGTACTTTAAACTTGCTTCAAAATTATAATATCAAAAAAATCATTCGATGGGGCACTCAATAATATTACCTTAAAGTTTAATACTAGTTTTTTTAAATTTAATACATAATTAAAATATCAAAGAAAATGGATACCTCCGAACGCACAATTTGCCAAATGCCAAGTTATGCATTAGCGTTGGTAAGACGGAAACATTATGACTGTAACATAAGAATTACGATTTGCGTAATGCAGTATGACACTATGACGTACTAACGTGTAGATATTCTGTTCCGACCACAGATATATAAAAATACTAGATAGCCGACTTCTATAGTACATACGTATAAAATAATGTCTCCAACAAAATGGCCGCCAATCGTTATCTAAGAGGTGACTGTTTACAAATTTAACTGATATGATAAGTGATAAGATACTATTTTGGAGGGGTATAATATTTTAAATTTTGTTGAGACGTAAGCCTTAAGAAAATTTTTTTTCCGAATTATATTTATCTGGAACTATTTGGTTAGAGCTAAAATTCGGAACCTTTTATTATTTATAAAAATAATTTAAATTTAAATATTATGTTTTATTGTATTTGCATGTAATTACATAGAACAATATGGTAATCGCGAGCTATTTATAAATATTTAGCATCTCAAACGCAAAAACAACTTGATGAATCTATAATAATAATAATAATAATAAAATACATGTATTATGTTATTATTTTGTAATTATATACGAGCAAATATTACATATTTAGCATACTGTTTTTTATTTTATAAATATAAATTGTGATACATGTACAAGACTTACAGTAAGTACAGTTGTTATTAATATTTTTTAAGTACATACATATTACTATGGTTTATTATTGCTGTGCTTGGGGCTGTTCAAATAAAAGAGTGCCTAACAGTGGCATTCATTTTTTTGCGTAAGTATATTTAAAAAAAACTGACATCAATGAAACTTACAAACTAATTATTTCCAAAATTTTCAGCTTTCCTTTAAAAAATAAAGAACGTACTGAAAATTGGTTAAAAAATATTAATAGGAAAGGGTTTATTCCAACTGAGTATAGTAGGTTGTGTAGTGAGCATTTTCTCCCTAGTGATTTTAAACCTTATAATAAGGAAAATGGTCGTTTACGTTTGAATGATAATGCAATACCATCAGTATTTAATTCAACAACTGAAGAAGTTCATTGCCAGAGTATAATAGAAAATTATGAAGTTGAAGTAGAAGTTCCTCTTGATTTGAGTATGTCTAAGTTAGATGAAGAACTTCCAGTCACACTTCAGAGATCTGTATTGGTCAGTGATATTATAACTACACCTAGAAAAAAAACAACAGTATTATTTCCAGAACTTCAAATTACACCTAAAAGACCATCATGTAGAACACCAAAAAGAGGTAGACCCCAAAACAATTTTTCTTGCATAAACCATATATAAAAACTTAACTCCACCCAAAATCTGTATAAAATAATAATTGTTTTTAAAGTTTATTAAGTTTAAACAATATGATATTATAATTATAAGTACAACAGTATATTGTATGTTTAACACTGTTCTTCAATTGCTTATCATCAATAATATAAAACATAAACATTCACCTCTTAGATAAGGATGGCGGCCATTTTACTGGCGACAATAATAATATCGAAGTCGGCTATCTAGTATTTTTATATATCTGTGGTTCCGACGTTCTGTGGTGGAAGTCTTTTTAAACGACAATAGTATCAATTTACAATTGTTACACTCTCACACTTCGCTACACAGGGCCGACAATTATTGAGAATGTTTCTAACTGTAGAGCTGCCAACAGTCGATGAATGGATTTATTGGACTTGGTGATATGAATATACCTATGACCGTAGACTTTAAATAATAGGTATACTCTGAAGTCTAAAATATGTTATTTTAGTTACATAATATTATAAGGCAATATTTTTTCTAAAATTTTCTAAGATTTGAATGGGTTTCACTGAACATGAGCCTCATACTGGGGACCATGAGTTCACTATTTGAAATCAACGATGAAATCACGATTTAATATGAAAATTATCTTAAAATCGTACCACGAAACATCTTTTTAGATTCTGAGCAAAGCGATGAATGTATTGATTTTGCAATGCTTTTTTTATGTCTGTGTAGATTGTAGGTACACGATAAGTAATAGAAATAATATTTCAATTTTCAACTTCAGTAACTTTTCGGGTGGGAGAATGAATCTCGAGTGGTTCAAATTGAAAATTAACACTTATGTTTAAGAAAGTCAGGTAAAACCATAAAATAGTAAGGAAAAATTTATGCAAAATGAGTAGTCAACAAAATCGATTTTGATTTTTGAAGTTCCTCTAAAAAAAAAATAACAGTTGATGCATTAAATGTCCACTGAATGTTTATATAGCATTTATCTATGCAGTAAACACTATACAATTTTTTTAATGTTCTGATTCCTTTATAGGCATAGGATGATTTGTATTTTTATTAGTTTAACATAAATATGTTTTAGGGCTGGATATATATTATTTGTTTCTGACCGATTTTTCGTGTAAGGTTTTCATTGTCTTGGTTACTTATTAACAAAAATATATTTATGATTCATAGATTTTCCTTGTAAATTAAAAATATAGAGTACCGTGCTATGGTTTTTTTTAAAATTATTGTCAATAGCAAAATTTTCACTCCGTCAAAAAATTTGTAAATATAATTCTAGGTTCCTTATAAGTTGTTGTTAGTGGTAATTAAAAAAAAAGTACAGCGTAAATACACAATCATCATTTTTTAGGAGGATCTGACGTTAGTATTTTAACAAAATTCATCAACATCGCAAAAATGTACTAATAATTATGATATAAAAAAATTTACTATTTATATCAAAGCTTTGAAAATGTACTACAATTTACAAGTTCCTCATAAGTTTTTCTACTTTCAACAAAAAAAAAGTTTACTGTAAAGTCAAATTCATTTTTCATGTTCTCATTGAATGATTACTGATTAGTTACCCAACTACGTCATCATTGATTAAAATGATTAAATATACATTATTGCGCGCAGAAATACAAGAATCAGTGCCGTTCATATATACAATTTCGGTTAGCGCATATGGCATAGACCTACATCAAAACCAATAACAATTACAATAATGAATAATAGCCATTAGGTATATCGAGTATCGACATTGAGTAAATCACTGTAATGCACCTGTTAAATTTGATTTCAATGTTTCAATGACATTATGTCATGTACATGGAGTATGAGCGAAAAATTGTTTTTTATTAGGATAAGTTTATTTTTAAGTGAAAGTCTTATTTAGGTACATTTAGTAAATAACCGTGATTTTTTTGAGTAATATATAATTCTTACTTTACACTAGGTATTTATAAAATAATACAGTTCAATATTATAGTACATTAATGCCGATCCCAGATAGTATTTGTATTATAATATACAATATACTCGGAGTTTTTAATAATATTTTTATAGCAATCTCAGTATTTAATGGTTAGTTGTTATATTTTTTACTTTTTCTAACAAATTGACAAACATTGATACTTTTATTCGTAAATTCTTTATTTGTCTTAAAAGTTGTTCTTTAATAGTTGTAATTTTCCTTTTTCTTCATTTTTTTTTTGTATAGATGTCAATAAAATTGTATTGGTTGGGTCAAAAAGCATAAAAATGTAATACAAGACTCTCGATAACTTGTTACAATAGCAGCTGAAAAATATTAGGCACGATCTTTTTGCAAACATTTTAAGTTCAAATGTTGACAATAAGAATAATGGTTATCTTTTTGTTGTAATTCGGTTCCAAAACAGGCCAATTTTTCATAGGTATATTTAATATTTTTCCAGCATCACTGATAATTTAAAAATAATATTAATTCAACTTACCGACTACCATATTAATAATAATTAATAAGTAATAACTGTATAAAATATCCTAAACTGACATATCGTCTCCACTCAGAATCGTTTTTCGTATACAATGATTTGATATCATTGAAGTCAAATGTAATACCGTCTATTATAGCGACCTCTTAGACACCTAATGTACAGTAGAGCGACATCCACTTACCAGTTTTTTTGGTAAATGAGCTTCCAACTATGTTAGATGACCTGATGACCTTCCACTAGACATGTCTAAAATAGGTACTAGATATAAGGGAAAATTAATATTTCAACAAGATGGGGCCCCGTATATTTTAGTATTGTGATACCGTGAAAGTAATATCACAGAATAGATTAAATTTAATCTAAAATTTAATCTATTCTGTGGTAATATGTCGTTTATCTTAATAACTCAAGTCACAGCCCACAGGTACTTTCCCGTATTAAAATTATTTACAAATATTACGCAAGAGTAAGTACCTATGAGGAGGTAATTTTGAAATATTTACCCGTAAGTAGCAAAATACGCATGTAGTACATAGGCGTAACTAGGGGGAAGGCTAAGCCCCCTAACTTTTATTTTAGTCCCCCCCCCACCCAATCATAATTCCTATACTCCCACCAATGGTAGCTACAAATTTTTATTTAAAATATTGTTTAATTTGTTTATTTAAACTATATAATATCATTTATATGTGTTGAACTGATGACTGATGACTCTGTATAGTTGTCGATAAAGTAAACACAAAAATAGTCTTCACCCAGAACAATAGACTCATAATATTATTTTTGTAACATGAATATGAATCTATAAACACTAAACAGAGATAATGACTGACAAGGAACGATGACCGGACGACGATCGCTGGGGTAGTCGGCCGCTTATAGAGGAGTGTTATACTAAAAACAGAATATATATTTTTTTTAAATTAAACTTTGTGTTACAATTAGTTTCTATTTTTCCAAAAGTTTCTTGACATAAAGTACAATATCATGTTAGTATATTATTAATTATTATAATAATAAATTAGTCAAATTTTGTTTTCTTATGTTTTTAAGCCTTAATAAATATAAAATAAATGAAGCCGAATAAAAGTCAGAAATGTTGGTTGGATAAGCAATTGTTTATCATTTAATTTTTTATCATTTTACTGTCATCAAAGAAATTTAAAGGGGCTAAAGAGTATTTAAAGAATTTTGATCAAAAATTTGTTTTCCAAATTTATATATAATGCTACAGTAATGATTTATTACTTTCTATTCCAACAAGCAGGGGCGGACTGACGACCATTCGGTCCTTAATTATTGAACAAAAATCGGCCATATTCAATTTCAACCTAGACTTTTAGACTTTGGTACTTTATTTTTGAATTTTGGTTACTCACTAATCACCATAATAAACAAGTGATAAATGTTTTTAAAATTAAAATGTATTTGATTCAATATTATTTGTTTGTTATGTACCTTAAAGTTTAAATCAGAAATCATAGATGATATCTAGAGTATAATGCCCTAAAAAATGTATTTTAACCGCAATAATATCCAAAATATGACTAAAAAATTGTGTTAACAATTATTGAGTATTAAAAAAAATACGAACTTATATACGCGATACGATGTAACGCACCAATTAACCAATTAATTGTTACTGATTAGAGTAGTTTATAAAATCATAAATTGTACAATCGACAAGTAATGAATGGTCGCAGCAACATTTTTGAAATTACCAATTAAATTTAATCTAAAATATAAAAATGTACCTATATCATGAATAAATGTGCACTAAGATTTAACAAAAAGGACTTGAAAATTGTAATAATTATTGCCCAAAAAACACCAAAACTGATAAAAACGCAAAATATAAGTTTAATAATTTTAAATTCTTTGATGGAAGATTATGGAAGTGATTTTGTACATGAAAAGCATTGCCGGGAACTTCCTAAAAGATAATGCATTTTAAATTTAAGTACGGACCCTATATAGTTATAACTTATAAGCATTTAAGGTTGAGTTGAGCAGAGTCGATTATATTGGTCTACTACAAAGGTGTTCTAAATAGAAGAGGTCCAAAAAAAATCGTCAACAATAATATCATACCATGTGGATTATTTTGTACCAGCCCATGGTACGTTATATGACATCGGCCCACTGTGCAATTAAACAGTGGCACAGTGGCCCAGTCCGCCCCTGCCAATCATAGGCGCAATTTCAGTTTTTAACTTGGAGGGGCCCAATATATTTATACATATTTATATCAGGCCCGTGGGGGGATCTGCTCCCCACAACCCCCTCCCATTCAAGTACCAATATAGGCGATATCATATTTTACCACTTACTTTCCTACATTTAATATACTATAATGCATCTATTAATACAACTAAAAATATCTGTATGAAAAAAATAACAACATTTAGGTAAATAAATGTAATAAATATTATGTAACAACATTTACTGTATTATGTAGATTAGATAATTAATGAAGGATTTAATACTTCAATTAAAATATAAATTTTTGGAGGGGCTAAGCCCCTCCAAGTCCCCCCCCCCAAATTGCACCTATACTGCCAACGAGTTCCGTATTTAGTGAAACTGTGAAAGAACAGTTAACAGTTTCAGCAATGCTTCTAACTTATGTTACTTAATCGATATAATATTTTTGAGAGAATGACGTATCGATTTGTCTAAATATCTGTCTCAAAACAATTTAAATACCAATAAAATATAAAATCAATAAGTCATTCCCTCAAAAATATTATTCTCTATCTTTTTTGTAATGGGTGATTTTATTCTACGATTATTTACAGACATAGGAAAAATGATTCTGCGTAAATGTGGTTTGTCCATATCACGCGTGGGCCTGAGAGATAAAACAAGTAGTGCGCCGACATCTGCACGACTGTAGATAGATAGATACATAGATCGTCGCAGACATCATCTTAAATCGTGATATCAGATTTTCAAACATTGAATTGCGATTGTATATGATAATAATAATTAAATACGTATAATAGAATATAATACAGGGTGTGGCGTGGTTACTTCCTTATTTTAAAAAATCATAACACAAAAAGTTTTGGCAATATTGATGTAATTATTTTTTCTGTGTATAGGGAGGGGTATATTTAAAGTTTTATTTTATTTGGTTTATCGGATTATCGATCCGTATGCGGATTATCCACGGAATTCGTTTATCCGTGGATGTCCTGCCACCCTATTCCGCGGATAATCGAGAGTACACATCTACACTGTATTTAATGAATATTATATTTTAATAAATTTATATTTTAATACTATTTATAATAAAAAATAATATACTTATTACTTAATACTTATCCATAGGTCTTGTTCGGTTTTAATTTCTGATAAGATATTATCGAACTCGATGAATTGGTAACACTGATGGTGTTTGAACCGACCGGATCAACGGAAAAATGTTCAGACAAAACAAGTAACAACGGACAACAGTTGTTGGACACTGAACGACTGAGTACCCCTCAGAGTTCAGAGTTTAGGCGGTTTAGTACGAATTAGTACGGAAGTTATAGAAAATTGGAGATCTTATCGGAAAGTTAATCGTTGTATCCGGTTCTCCGAGTTCAGTGTTGTATCTCGTCTGTCGCCTAATGTCTTATTGTTAATGTATTTGCATTTTTAACTTTAGTCTAGTGATTTTTTAAAGTTATTTATTCTTTTTTGACTACCCATAAATTTGAAAGCCACTGAATGAAATCCGCCGGTGTGAAATAATAGCACTGCAGTACGATGGATAGTTGCAACATTAAAGTGGCGATCAAGACACGTCCTTTAAACCACAAGGAACAGTTGGACGGTCGAGTTTACTGGAAAGTAGAATCCGACAGTGTTATTCATATTGATCCCATAACTAAAAAGAAGATCGGAGAACAATTTTTTTTCGGTAAAATGTCGTTTATTTTTCTTAATTAATAATTTTTAATCCTTTAAGCTGTTTGTTACATACTGTATGAGAGTATAATCGTAAAAGTCAAACTATATAGGGGGGAATGAGTTTTTTTTACTCATACTCACTAGTCACTATAGTACATTTTTTGGAGGCGCGAACTAATAAACACATTCTTATCTTTTGACGAACTGAAAAATAAAAATAGATTGAAATACCTAACATTTTATTGAAACGTAAAAATAAATAATTCTTTATTTAAATGAGCCTTTTGATTGGAGTCAATTAAAAATAAAATGTTTATAGTAAGTAGGTATGCCGTATGTATAACTTTTTTGCTACTGCTAGATTGTGATCCTACTTAGCCAGTAAATAATATTATCTCCCCGCTTGAATTTACTCATGCATTTGGGACATATAAAGACACCTTTGTAACAAGCTTTAAGATCCTTTAGTTGATTACTCTTGTGTTTATTTAGTTTACAAACATAGCTTGTAGAACCAAATTAACTTGCATTTAACTTGTTTCTACAAATTTTGGTGTGTTATTTTTAAATGAATGGGTAGGTATCTCTATTATCAGTATGAAAATCTATCATCTTCAGTGAATAATGATAAAAATCACAATCAGTAACATCGGAGGTAGACGGACACTTATTTCTAAATCTATTTAGAGTACCTATTGTTACTAAAGCAATTATTTAATACTTCTCCCTTTTACTTGACATATTTAAAGATCAGTGGTTATGTTTTCGTATTGAAATAAGTTTATTCGACTTAAGATAATTTAAATATTAATACATTTATGCACTGGTATGGTGAACATACACTGTGATACACAGTATATATTTCAGTACCTCCCCACTCTTAATCCCTTTTATGTAATATTATACCTAAATATTTACATTTTTGTTTTATGTTATTCTTTACTGTAATGTATCTCATAACTCACATCTTCAATGCAATGCTCAGACTTTCTTATTTCCCACCACTCTGGAAAATTTCAACAATCATACTAGTACATTAACCTGGCAAACCCAAAAATATAACATCTTACCATCCAATCAGCCTCTTTCCATCCCTGGGAAAATTATTTGAAAAACTTCTATTAAAACGCCTTCAAAATATCTCTGAAATAAATAAAATCATTCCTAACTCACAGTATGGCTTCTGAGCTAACCATTCTACTATTCACCCTCTACATCGTCTCACCGATGCTATCTCATCTTCTCTTGAACAAAAAAAATACTGCTCGGGTGTCTTCCTCGACGTCGCTCAAGCATTTGAACAAAGTATGGCACAACGGACTACTTCATAAACTAAAAACAAACTTTCCAACCCCATATTATTTAATACTCAAATCTTATCTCACTCATCATTCTTTCCAAGTAAATCTAAATAACTCAATTTCAAACCAATATATGATTAACGCTGGTGTACTGGTGTACCCCACGGCACCTTTCTCCTCTTTTATATCTAATTTACACTGCAGATATACCTACATACTCTTTCACCATTCTCAATACTTTGGCCGACGACACTTGTATCTTAGCCTCCGATTCTGATCCCACTATAACAAGCTTCAAACTCCAACACCACCTCAACTTACTCGAAAATTGGTTCACACTATGGAAAATAAAAATTAATACAAACAAATCTAGCCACATTACTTTCTCCCTTCGCCCAAACAATTGTCCATCAGTCAAACTTTGTAATCAATTATTACCTCAAACGAACCAAGTTAAATACTTAGGGCTCATTTTCGACAAACGATTAACTTGGAAAGACCACATATTTGACAAAAGAAAGAAACTAAACTCCAGATTACATTAACCTAACCTTATTTACAAAATGTTGATCTTTCCTCTATGGTGTTATGGTATTCAACTTTGGGGTAATGCCGCCCCAAGTAACATACAAAAAATACAATCATTCCAATCCATCTGCCTTAGCACTATTTCAAAATCCGCCTGGTATGTAAGTAACAAAACCCTACACTCAGACCTGAGAATAAATTACATAAACCAAGGCACTAAAACTGCTTACCAAAAACTCCACAAAAAATTTAGCTCCCATAGTAACCCTAAAATTAGTTATCTTGCTCTCAACACATCTCTGACAACCCCCCACGAAGACTCAAACGAAAATGGGTTAGAGACCTCCTCCATTAATAAATATTAAATACCCAAGTAAATAGCTCTATTGGGAGCCCTCCTACATCATGACATTTTCATGTTATGTAATCCTCTTCATCATTATTACTTGTTGTGCTTAATTGTATAGTTGTATATTTTCTTATTAAATAGGTAATTAAACAAAGATTCAAACAAAAAAAAATAATAATAATGTATCTAAATCTAATCACCACATCCCCCCCAAAAATAATTTCTACCATGTCATAAAATCCCGTTCACCACACCACTGTATTTGTACTTATTCTATTCTAGTATGTGTATTGTTTGATTAATTTAGACAGAGTATTTTGTGATAAATCAACAAATTATGACGTGTTTGATGATATTGTCAGACCAATTATTGACAGAGGAGTGCAAGGGTTTAATGGTACTGTATTTGCCTATGGCCAAACTGGTTCTGGTAAAACATTCACTATGTCTGGTGATCAGTCAAACCCTGGAATTATTCCATTAGCTATTAACTACATGTTCAATGCTATGAATAATTCTTCCAGTAGAGAATATTTACTAAGGTATAGTGTTCATAATTGCTTATTATTTTTTATTTAATACAAATTGTATATTATTCTTAGAAAAATAAAAATAATTTATTTTTACAGAGCTTGTTATTTAGAAATTTACAATGAAAAAGTTATAGATTTACTGGAAAAAAAAAATAACAAAAATCAAACAAAAAAAATTGAAATTCAAAAAGATGGCTTACATATTACACCTTTAAAGGCTATAGTTTGTCAAAATTCACAAATGGTATAACTACAGAACCATAATATGTTGCTTATTAGTTTATAATTATTTAGTCAATCATTTTAATATATTTTTAGGTTATTGATCTTATGAAAATAGGTGAGAAAAATCGGAGTATTGGAGAAACAGATATGAATGAAAGATCATCAAGATCTCATACAATATTTCGCATCGTTAGTATTTTTAACTAATTTAAAAAAAAAGTTGATACAACATAAATATTTCAATTGTAAAATTGAACCTTCTATTCATGCAATTGACTAATTAGTTAATTTTTAATTAATTCTACTTTAGTCATATTTTTGGCAACATGAAACATTGACTATTTAAATATTCTTTATATCTTGTAAAAATATAGTTTTTTTCAATTAGTTTTAATTTTAATTTTAATTGTTTATTATAATTGTTTAGATTCTTGAAAGTCGTAATGTAGATGATGATTGTGATGGGGCTTACCAACAATCTGTGATCAATTTAGTTGATTTGGCTGGTTCAGAGCGAAGTAGTCAAACTCAGTCATCTACGGAACGGTTTAAGGAGGGTTGCAAGATTAATAGTTCTCTAACAACTCTAAGTCTTGTTATCCAACAACTTAGTGAATGTCCAGATAGGTAAATCATTTTAATCTTAATCTATACTAGATAATTGTTTTATTATATACCGTTAAATCTCCATATTATGATACAAACATAGAAAATATATGTATGATATGATGATTTATGTAATTTTAATTCATATTTTGAAGCTCGCAACATGTCAATTTCCGTGACAGTAAACTTACGAGAATATTACAAACATCTCTTGGAGGAAATTCTTTAACTGCAATTATTTGTACAGTAACCTTAGCAGTTGATGATCAAACATCTAACACATTGAGGTACCTATTAGAACTTTCAATTCTTAAGTTTTGTTTCTGTATACTTATGTTTCTTTTATTCTTTTATTAGTTTTGCTTCTCGTGCCAAAAAAATTAAAAATAGTGCTAAAGTAAATGAAAATGTCACAGACGAAACACTTCTAAAACGTTATAGAGTTCAACTTTCTAAATTGAACAAAGAATTGGAGGGTATAAAACAAAGTCAGTTTGAAAATGATGAAGTAAATGAAATGAAATATAAGTATCAGGAAGAAAAACGGACCAATGAAGAATTAAAGGAACGTATAATGCGTTTGCAAAGCAATATGATAACTTCTGTAGCTCACACAGATCAACCCTCAAATAAAGTAAAAATTTTCTTCTTTTTATGATGATTCACTAAATACTAAATATATTACATTTTAGAAAGGGTATCAGCGAAGAAGAACTTGGGGTGGAAAACTTGATAATACATTTTCTTCAAATAGTATTCTTGAAACTATTGAAGAAGATGTCAATGTGCATCGGCCAAGTGTACCACCTAACTTTGGAAATCTAAATAAAGGTTTACAATTTATTTTTAACTATATTTTTCTAATTTCCATTATTTATATTATGCAGATACTATTAAAATAATCTCGCTTAATATCTATATTGTAAATAATATTTATTTGATACCAGAATACAAATATAGCTGTACAAAAATTAGATAAAATTAATTCATCTTTGGTTCTCTTTTTAAATGTCTAACTTATTATTTATTTTAATATTTTTTGTTTAGAAGTTAAAACACCGTTAGAACCATTTGAATGGGACTTAATAAGAGAAGAAGAATGCTCTGCTGTTACTGAATCCATAAATAACGAAAATACTGAACATCATTTCTCACCGTAAGTCTTAAAAATTTGTACTAGATGACTAGCCTGGCTTGACATGAGATAATTGTTATTGTGGTACATGAACATTAAGAAAAAAAAGCATATTAAAAATCTGAACATATTTACATACATTATAAATGAATCTATATTTTGGATACATTATCTAATGTAAGAAAATTAATTTTCTTTAAAATATATTAATCAATATATAAAAAATGGGAATAAGCATTTTTTTGTAAAATTATTGAAAAAAACAAAAGTAAGCATTTTCAAATTTCATAATTGAATGTGTTGTAACATGGCATACACTTCAATAGCGCTCTACTACAATTTAAGTCAACCCATAAAAATAAGCAAATGCCTTAAGTCCCAAACCTTGTTAATAACATTATGCGTATCAATTTATGTTATTGAAACTTTCTTATTATAATTAAAATTATTTTATAGAAAATTGTTTTATTGTTTGCTATAGAATACATACAATGATGAGTACTTATTTTGAAATATGTAGGAATGCCATTTATTTATTCTTATTTATATCTCATTTATTTTTAGTTAATGTCTTCTTAGTGTCTATCAAATTTATGCCTCAACAATTTCATATAACTACTAGTCATTTTCATAAAGATTTTAATGCCTTTTACATATTTAATACTTATTACTGGCAAAACAGAAAAGTTCAAAAGATTGCACAACAATTTATTGAAACATTTAAATAGATTAATCTGGAGGCAGTGCCGAACTGGGTCAAAAATTATAGACGCGTGTTGCTATAAGGTAGGGATTACCGGTTAACGAAGACAATAATATGACACAAACATCTATTTTTGACAATTTATACTTTTTTTAAGGAATTTCCTTAATATTTTTGACGCACACCCATGTCTTACAGTCACAAGCCGCCACTTGACAGTTTTCTAATACAATCACATTAGAAAATGTGTCTACGTCTGTCGACAGGATAAACCTTAAAAAAAGAATGTTCCTACGAGTACACACGGCCTACTGGGAAACTCTTGGTATCTTATCTGCTCAGTCCTGCTCTGTCTGGAGGCTAAAGAGTGCATACCATAATTGGTGTAGGTACCCATATAGAACTAACTCAGATTTAACATAACAAACAAGGATAATAGATTTCATAACATTTCATTTTTAATTATAAAGATAATTGTAATTATTTATTTATTTATTAATAATTAGATGACATCATGCTTTATCTTCAAATATATAAGTGTTATGTATATCGACTTGAGTATAATCTATCTGTTATATGAATAGCCTCAAGCGACCACTGATTTTCATTTGGTTTGGTCAGACTAAACCCTTAGATTAAATCAGTTTCCAGCTTTTGTTTCTAACAATGAACCGCAGTCATTCTTTGTATCTAGCAAAATACTAGCTAGGTGAGTGTTAAAATAATTAAGTGACCTCACGAGAGCAAGGCACTCAGAGTGTGTTAGCCGCACCTATTGCTGTGGTTGTTAACGGAAGCCTTCCACCTGAGGTTACTTTTATTTGAGACAGAGTAGATGTGGAGAATGATTTATTAAACACCAAGGTTAAAATCAATTTAGCTCAATAATTACTAGTCTTCCTTTTGTTTTGAACTGTTATAATTTCCTTTACTTATGTGCTCATGTAATGATCATAATCTTGTCAACTTCATTTTACCTCTAGTTTGTTTTGCTCCAATGCCATTCAATTTTCTTATGATTATTATGATATACTGTTAGTTATCTATGCTGCCTATATTCTACTTTGATTAATATAATAATCATTTTAATTATCAGTACTTTTTAGCCACAGCTCAAATTTTTATAATTGCTAATGCAAAATATTTTATTATTCAGACCATCCAACATTCCATTCAGTGTTTGTGAAACTCCCAAAAAAGTTTTAAGAGAACGGGTAAACAATTACAAAAATATGTTTGAAATGAGCATGAAAGAAAACAATGAACTAAGAGAATTCACAACACTCGAGAAACAAATGTTTTATAATAATGTGAGTAACCAACACATTTTTAAATATTTATCGATATCAATATGTATGTTTGCCTTAGATCACATACATATATAGTATATTATTTAAGGTACTTACCATCTATTTTTATACAATTTAACAGTTATTATCTTATTACAGAATGAGCAATTGAAAGAGTTAAGTAATTTAAGAAAGCAAGTTGAGAATCTTCAAACTGAAAAAAATGAATCTGACAAAATGATTGAAAAACTTAAATATTCAATTGAAGTAGTTAAACATGAAAAACGTGATATTGAAGTTATTATGGAGGTTCAAAAGAATAAATATGATACACGAGAAATGGAACTTCTGGCAACAATTCAGGTAAATACTTAAGCAAGCTAATATAGAGCATTGAGTTCTATGCTTTTATATGTATTTTTTGTTTGTTTTATGTAGGAAACAAGGGAAGAGTTACAACTCAAAGAGGATCAAATAAAAAAAACTATATTAAGTGATAACTTTATGGCAGAAAAGCAAGAAGAAATTAAAAGACTTGAAATGAAAATTAAAGAAATGTATCAATTAAATAATACATATATTAATGAAATAGACACTTTGAAATTACAATTGTTAAATAAAGACCAGCAACTTAATGCCGAATCATCTAAGCAATGTTCACTTTTGAATGAGTTATCTCTTCTTCAAAATAATGCTGCCGAAGTTAAATCAGTTCCACGTGCTATTAAATTTTTAGCTGATGAAGGGTATTTTACTCTTAAAAAATGTGAAATATTGGAACTAGATCAATTATTAGAACATATTCATACTACGGTCGAAAAATTGCAACTAGAAAATCAAAGTTTAATAGATGAAAACAACAACTTGAAGTTATCTACAAATGAATTTAATATTCAAATGAAAAACATACAAGAAGAAAATAATGAATTGAGATTAAAACTTAACTCAATTGAGGAATATATTAAATGTACCATCAAAGATTTCAGTTTAAGTTCTGAGATAAATTTCGATCATTCTGATACAAAGAGTTTAATTGATTTTGCAGTTAAACATTTTGAAGAAAACACAAACAAAGTTGATATACTGTCAAACAAGAATTTAGTTTTAAAAGAAAAATTATCTTCATCAAATACAAAACTCTGTGACATAAAATCTTTTGTATTTAATGATCTTGATTGTATTCTTCAAAGTATTTCTGATATGGAAGTTAAATCAAGTACTGAAATGGATCAATTCAAGAAACAACTTTCAGAAACTTTAGATGAAAATTTATTTTTAAAATCTAGTATTCAAGCATTTAATAAATTAACATTTGAATGTGTTGATATTATTGAACAAGTTAAGACTAATCATTCACATATAATTTATCTTCAAGAAGAACTTAAAATCTGTAATATTGTTAAAAATGAATTACAAATACAAATTGATGAATTAAATAGATTGAATGTGAATCTTAATATGTTAATTAAAAACCAAACTAAAGTTGAAAATGAAATTAAAGAAAATCTGGATGCTAAATCTATCAATTTAAATGATGCCCATAGTAAAATAGATGAAATGCAATTGATAATAAGAGACAATGAAATTAAAGCTGAATCAAATGATATCATTTTAAATCAATTAAGAACTGAACTTGAAACTGTTAAATCAAACCTCAATGAAAAATCAAATATGACACTCGAGCTTAATGAAAAAAAATTACAAGATGATTTAGTTACCAAGACAAATGGTTTGAAAGACGCGCTAAAAGAATTAAAAGAAATGAATATTAAGCTTGAATTAAATGATTCTGAAATAGACAAATTAAAAACTTCACTAAGTCTAGTGGTATCTGAACTTAATAAAAAGTTAAAACTCATTGAAATGGAAAACTCTACAATTGAACTAGCTCAAAACAAGGAGTTTCAAGAAACAAGCCACCTTAGCATTATAAATTCTACACTTACTGACATATCAAAGAGTGAAAATGAAATTCATAATGAACTACTAATAAAAACCAAAGAATTAGAAAATGCAACTTCACAAATTAATGCTTTAAAATTATCAATTGAAGAAATGGAAACAAAAACTAATTCTAATTCTACTATTATTGAAAGATTAAATAATGAACTTGATGGTAATAAATTTGAACTGGAAGAAAAATCTAAACTTTTGAATGAATTCAAAATTAATAAATCTGAAGAGACAATGTGTAATAATTTAGAAACAATTTCTGAACTTAATGGAATCATTAGTAAACTTCAATCTGAATTGGAAGAAAAATTAAACATTGAAAAAACATTAAATAATGAAATACAGATTGTTTCAGTAGAATTAGATGATGCTATTTTAAAGGTTGATGAAGTAAAATCTGTGATTAACATTTTGAATACAAATCATGAATCATATATTTCTGTTGTGGAACAACTGAACTATGAACTTAAATGTGTTAAATATACACTTGATGAAAAAACTGAATTAATATCTAAATTAGAAAACACAAATTTAGAACTTTTAACAAAACGTAAGAATTCTGATGATCAAATAAATAAAACCATCGTTGACCTTAAAGTGAATCTGGAGGATAAAATTAAAGTTGAAAATGAAGTAAGAGATGAACTTAAATTAAAAACTATTGAATTAGAACATGCTATGTCTCATGAAATTAACTATCAAACTAAGATAGAAAGTATGGAGAATGAATTAAAAACAAATGCTGTTATATTAGACCAACTTAAGTCTGATTTAGACATGAAATCAAATTTACTTTCCCAATTAGAAAAAGTAAATTCTGAATTAGTTAAAAAATGTGATAAAATTAATGAAATTATGTTAAACAACATAAAAGATAATGAACTAACTTATATAGATATTAAAAGTCAATTACAACAAGTTCTCCAAGAAAAATCTTTAATTCAAACGGATTTGAATCTGATTAGTCAAAAGTATATGGAATTGTCAAAACACCATGATGAGACAAAAGATATTTTAGAAAATAAAGTACAATTACAAGTACTAAATTACCATAGTTTATATACAGAATTTGTAAATTTGTCTTGTGATATTGAATCGTTATTAAAACATAAATCCGTTGAAGAATCTAATTTGAGGGAAGAAATTTTACTAAAATCCACAGAGCTTGAACATTTACAAAAACAAGTACTAGAGTCCAGTTTACAACAGGAATATGAGAGATTAGAGGAAGAATATATGTTAAGATCTCGTGAATGAGATGAAGCAAGAGAAAAAATAATAAATTTTGAATCAATATTATCAAGAAATGAAGAATCTGAAAAAATTCTTCGAAATAATTTAGAATCTAAATGTATTGCATTGGAAGAATATAAGAAAAATGTTGAATTTTTGTTTTCGAGAAATGATTCATTTCAAATCAGGGTTAATGATTTTGAAGATAATGTTTTAGTGGATTTAAATGACGAATTCGATTTAATGAAATCGGAATTGTTAAAAAAAACAGAATACGAAAAAGTGTTAATTGAGGAAAAAGCAAATCTTGAGTGTAACTTGGACAGACTTCAAGAAAAGCTAACCAATGTCACTAAAGAAATGGAACTTAGCGAAGAACGATGTGAAGATTTGGCTTCAATTATTAATGTTTTAGTAATTGAAATAAAGGATGCAAATTCTGCTAAACAAAATTTAGAGACTTGTTTGAATGAAGCTGAATATGAATTAATAAAGTCTGGAGATTTCTGTGAAAATCTTAAATTTGAATTATATAGCGTTCAAAGAGAATTAGAAAATGCATGCATCAATGCTGAACGAGTAGAAAAAGAATTACAAAATCTCAAATTTAAATTTGGTGAAAAAATTGATAAAAATGACTTGAATGGTCGTGATGTGAGAAATCAATTAATTGATCCACTTGTAGATTATGTGCATGATATTAAATTGAAACTCACTGAGCTCAATTCTGCAATAATATCAGGAAACCAAAGTGAAAAACGGTTTAGAACTAAAGTTATGTCTGTCGAAGATGATATTTTAGCACATGAAGAGTCATTAAAGATAAACAGTGACTCGCAACCTGATACTCTTGATATTGACATTGGCTTAGAAATTGATAATTTACATAAGATATTAAATGAAAAAAATGATTTGATCAACTGTCTCCAAACAGCCAAAAATGATATGGAAAAAAAAATTGATGAACTTCAATGCCAAATGAAAAAACAATGTGATGAAATTAATAAATATGTTAATGATATAACTTTGGTAGAAAATGATTTAAAAGAAAAAACGTTAATGGTTATAAATTTGAACGATGAATTGAATGAAGTTAAACTATTAAATGCTGAACTAAAAGAACAAATTAATGAACCACAAGATCAAATTATTAAATTATCTGATGAAAATGAAAAAATGATAAGTGATATAACATTAATGGAAAACAATCTAAAAGAAAAAACATCACTGGTAAGCAATTTAAGAAATGAATTGAATGAACTTAAAATACAATACAATAAACTTGAAGAACATAACCAGGCTAATAAAGAACAAATTTATTATAGCTATGATATTGATTCAGAGTTGAGAAATGGTAAAAGAAATATAATAAACGAGATAAATCTTCTTGAACCTGGAAAAATCACAGGTGTTCTCACTGATCATAATTTGTCAAATTTATTGGATATGTTTGTCAGCCTCATAATGTCAAAAGAACAACAAATTGTAACTGACTTAGTTAATGATCACAAAAAGATCAAACAATTATATGAAGATCAAATCAAACAGTTTCAAGAAGACATTAAAAAAGGGAAAGAATGGCAAGAACAAGTTGAAAATGATAATGAAAAACTTGGCATCGAACTTGAAAATCTCAAATCTCAAAAACACAACTTCCCTTGTAGAGAATTAAAAATAAAAGAACTGACAGAAAAAGTTTTGGAAGCAGAGAATTTATCTTTTAACTATCTAAATGAGTTGGAAGAATTAAAAGCTCAACTTACTAAAACAAATGAACACAATTATCAGTTATTGTCAGATGAATTTGAAGCATTTAAGACGAGTTCAGAGTTGTCCATTCAAGATTTGAAAAATAAACTTGAAAATCTAACCAAACAATATGACGAATCATTAATAATGTGCAAAGATCAGAAAGATTATCGTTTTAGTCTGGAAGATAAAATAGAAAAAATTCAATCAGAATGTGCTTATTTAAAATCTGTTATTGACAAAAAAGATGAAGATATTAAAAATTTACTTGATGGATTTCAATTGAAGACAAATGAGTATGAAACATTGATAGAGAACTATAGTTTACAAAAAGAAGAAACAAAAATTCATCATGAAAAGATGATCAATGAACTTGAGTCGGAAGTAAGTAATATCAAACATCAAATGTATTGTACAGAAAAGTTGCTAAAAGAAATAAAAAAAAATAACGAACAACTTCTTGAAGAGAATTCATTAAATTTATCAAAAATTAAACATTTGCAAGAAAATTATAATTCTGCTGTTCAAATTGCAGAATTAGAGGGTGGTAGTCAAATAACTAAAATTAACAATACAAAGTTTGAAAATCTTGAAAAAGAGTTAAATGTAAAGAATAAAGAACTTGAAAGGCTAGAATTAGATTTGAGGTTAAAAACCACAAAACTCGAGGAAACTGAAGAACAATGTTCAAAACTAGTTCATGCTCTCGAGACTCATAAAGTAAAAAATAATGAATTTGAAAAACAATTAGAAAGTTATTCAAAGACTTCAAAGATAAAAGATGACAAAATTGAAAATTATCAAATTCAATTGAAAATGAATGAAAATAGTTTACTTGAAGTCAATAATGTAACTGAAAAATTAAGAAAAATACTTAAGTGCGATGGAACATTATCGACACTCTACGACAATGTCTGTTTATTGATAACCAAATGTGAAGACTTGGAAGAAGAAAGTAATGAACTCAAACAGTCTAATGCCGACCTAGACAATGAATGTGAGTCTATGTTAGAAGAAGTAAAGAATAAAGACGATAAGATAGCAGAACTTTTGACTCAATTGGATGAGCTTAAGCAGAACATTGTATTATTAACAGAAGAAAGAGATTTTTTGAAAAGCAAAAGTGAACAATTGAAAAGCTTTAATGATGATGTAAAAAAATTAAATGAAGAAATATATGGTTATGAACAAAACATATATGAACTTAGAAAAGACAAAGGTCAGCTTATTGTACAACACGATAAAGAACTGAAGCAATTGAAAAATGAATTAAATCAAGTTCAAGCTAAAAACTTGGAACTATCAAATGAGTACAGTCAATTATCAGGTATGGGAAACTTTAGGTGTTAGCAAAAAATTATAGATTATATATTGTTTCTATTTATTTATTCATTTACAGAAACTGCTAAAATGTTGGAAAAATCATTGAAGGAAGACATACAACAGTTGAATAGGTGTATTGTGGATAAGAATGCAAAAATATCCACATTAGAACTGTTTTCCAAAACTAACACTGACGATCTCAAAAAGAAGAATCATGAATTGGAAAATATCTTTAAAAGGGCAAGAGATGAGGTAACATTGTTCAATAAGTTATTTTGGTGTACTATTTAGATCTTATGTATATAAAATTGTTATGCCTGTGTTGTGTATTCAACATACGTGCATACGTGATCAATTTTATTTGATAATTAAATTTTAATTTAACAATATTAATGAAGCATACATTTATTTATTCCATATACATTTAATATAATTCTATTTATATATTTACAGAATAATATGTTGCGCAGAGAATTACGCCGTTTGAAAGAAATCACAAATGTAACTAGAGTGGATCAATGTACTCAAACTGCTGAAGAACAGAGCTTAGTGAGTAGTGCAATAGTAAGTTAAAACAATCTAAAAAGTTTTCTTTTAGTTTTGAAAATAGTTTAGACAGTATTATTACTATTTATTCACATTCCAATTATTTTCATATTTCTTTAGATGGCCGACCACAAAAGTATGATTGAAAAAATTGCTAAATTTGAGAAGGATAGTAAAATGATGAAAATGATGTTACATCATCGTAAAGCTAAAATCGAAGAACTTGAAAAGCAACTAAATGAAAAAAAATGTTAAATTTAATTTAAAATCTGTTTAGTGTCAACTCTACAGTTAAATATTTATATTTATAATTTTTATACTTCATTTATTTATAAGGTATTAAAATTATTCAATGTTCATTTGTATAACTGTCTATTTTAAGTATTGAATTATATTTCGTTCTATATTATATATTATAAAACTTTAACCCGTTAGTACATTGCTAGGTTCCATATATAATATAAACAATTTGTGTTGTAATTAAAGGAAAAATATATTTATTTATAGTTTTTCATTTTTTGAGAGGGTGGGTAGACTTAAAATTAAATACATTAATTTTATAGTGTTACACCATAATTTTGTGAGATTATAATGTCGATGAATAGTCAACAAATAAAAAATGTTGGTACTTGTTAAATATTTTATAAGTTTGTCGGTCGTCTGTTGTAAATAAAAAATGCTTTCTATCATTTAAGTTGTTATTAAATCATTTAGAAATAAAAACATTTAACACTATATAATCTTGAACTGTCGATGTCTAATTTAAAACTAATTTTTAATACTATAGATTAAGAGTTGTGTTTAAGTAAATTCTAAATTATTTAAATTAGTTTGTAAATTTTCATTTATATCTTCATAACTTTATTTTATAGTCTTTTATATTTACATGCGCATGCTAATAAAACAATGTCATGAGTTTATGTACATTTAATTTGTTTGTTAACTACTAATCTAAGTTGAATTTGAGTTATACCGACAGAATACGCATTCAGAATCTTGTTTACCAAAAGCATTTATATAAGAACATTAAACATTGGAATGAAATTAGTTAATATTCCATCAATATATTATAAAATATACATAATTCTAAGCATCACAAATATTTACAAGTTGAAACTCAATTTGGATTTTCCAAAAAAATAACACTATTAGTGAATGTTAAATTTTTTTAAGTCTAGTCTTAACTCACTTCACTTTTATCCTTCTTATCCAAGGCCGTAACTAGAAATTAATTTGGGGGGGGGGGTTAAGTTAAAAAAATGTATTCTAATTTTATTATAATATTTGAATTCCGTTGTAGTAATCAACCTACCGAGATCATTGATGTCAGTTCAGTCCACTTAGTATTAGGTAGAATATTTTTTATTTTAGTTTTTAATATATTAATATATAACTATTTTGCTACCATATAATGTAACCCGAAAAAATTTCAGGGGGGGTTGACCCCCCTCCCCCCAGATACGGCCTTGTTCTTACCATCATAATATACTATAATATGGATAGGCCTGACATGCATAATATTGCATACCCCGTATCGGTACCGATTGCCATAGAAAACAAATACCTGCCGATTGCTTACCAATTTATTATTTTGTGCCATAGAGGAAATAATATGAAAATTCTATATCCGCCCTTTACATAATCATAGATTGGTGACAACTGACAACCACACAGACGACAGACTTCTTTACGTACCACACATAATCACGTATTCACGTCTATGGTATTATCACAAAATATGTCCTGTGCCTCTGACTCTGTGGCATACTCGCGGTCGTTAGCAGAAGACAGAAAACACCAACGCCGCTGCCGAGGTTAATTTTAATACAATATAAACCTTGCGTCGTTTCAGCAGCAGCGCTTTGCTGTCGTACCCATAGACCTCATACCACGGCCTAAGATCCGTGTCTTACACCTATGCTCAGTACAGGCCACAGGGTGGACTTGGCTCTGTATAAGCACAGAATAATGGTTTATGGCCTAATGGGTCGCACCACAATTATATAATAGATGATAAATGTCGCCTATTCTGTGGCTTAGATTTATGATTGTGTATGATCACAGTATGATCAGCTAACTCCAGCAGCTGTGGTGGCACGATTATAGATTATATTGTTATCAACACCGAGTAAATGAATGTTAAATTAGCGATAATGTGGATATCATATTCTTATCACAAATCACAATCACACACCATCGTATTTTTTACAGTTTAATATGAGTGTCATTCCCTAAGGCCTACGTTCGTTATTTAATAGTTACATCAACAATTCTTGCCATCTTCCTACCGAACAGGTCGTTTGTTCGGATGAAGTATCGAATACTTCCCGAAGTCGTCGCTCGCCGTGCCCAAGTGTGGAAACATGGCGTCTCCCCCGTCGTGGGAAGGTATAATAATATATATTATAAATCCACTAGGTTTCGTTCATGAAGTTTGGCTTATGGAGTGCCATTTCTTCGGTGGTTGAATGACGCAGAACACTAATTGATTATCTGTTCAATTGAACTTTGATGGTTAATGCCAAAATACCTATAGGTTCTTTAGTTGTTTTCTATAGAGAAGTCCAAGTACAAAAGAAAATTTTAAGCTCCTATGGATATAAAATATTTCAATGAAAAACACTCCCAAATTCAATTGTTTTTACTCTCTAGGTAGCCAGAATAATAAATGCGAAATGAGTTTAAAATTCATCATAATATATGCTGCTAAAAAAAAAAATATTATTTATATTTTAATCATTATTTTTCGCAGATTTGAGGAAACAAGCCAGAAGGCTGGAAACAGAAATCGACTCAATGTTGGTGTCGTTAAGTAAAATAAGTACTAATAATCCTATGATGTACAGTGATGATGAATCACAGTTGTTGTTGTCTGATGATCGATTTGAAACAGCCACATCTGAAATCGAAGAGCTGCTGTCTAAGGTAAAACTCCCTTTAAACAAATATACACAATATTATTTGTTCGTGGCTTTTTAGCTTAATACTGTCAATGAAAAAATGAGCGAATGGAGTTCCAATGGGGAACAATCTACAGTTTCACAAAACGTGCATACTGTTCAGCGTCACAGAGATATTTTACAGGATTATACTAAAGAGTTTCAAAAAATACAATCCAATGTTAGAGCTCGGAGGGAAAGAGAAGATTTATTGCACAGTGTTCGGCAGGACATTGAGTAAATATATAATATTCTATACACATCTGAATGCATAGATTGAGTAATTTTTTTTTCAGTGGCTATAAGAATTCTGGGACCAAAAACCGGCGTATGGATTTATATGTCAAAGAACACGAACATGTGCGTAATTCAGATCGTTTAGTATCCGATCAGATTGCAATTGCTATGGAAACCAGAGAACATTTAGTGTCACAGCGGCATCATTTTAAACGTTTACAATCTAGACTTCACGATTTGTCAAGTAGATTTCCTGCTCTCAACACCCTTGTACAAAAAATTAACATGCGAAAAAAACGCGATTCCTTTATTGTAGGAGCAGTTGTTGTTATATGTACTTTTATAATACTTTTGTACACTTTTCATTAGATAGATATTCACATCAATGGTTAATATAATCAACCACCAATTAATTATATACATGGGTATTAATACGAATTTTGTTTTAAAATAATTACAAAGATAAATTTATTTTACTTATATTATATATTTTGTTTAATTATATTTAATTATAACATTATTCTTAGTAAATAAAAAATTGACATTTCATTCCAGTAGTCTAAAAATCATAGGGCAGAGCTTTGATCTCGCTCTGGCATTCATCATATAAATCTGAATAGTTTTCATGTTTTCTGATAAGTACCATGACTGCAGATCGTTTAACACCCATTGATGAACCCAAGTCATCACGCGAAGGCACATAACAGTAAGGCAGATTTTTCGTCTCGCACACACCAGGCATATGACTCATAATATCAATTGGTGAAACATCACCAGCAAAAATTACTAACCCTGTTTCTTCTCTCCGGACTCTTCGTTGCACTTCTTTCAAACCGACTCTTAAATAAGTCTTTTCTTTATGTGCTATAATAAAAATACACTGTTAATAATTATTTATAACAAATGCATGCATTATTCAGTAATTAACATAAACTGCACACTAAAAATAATGTATTATGATAGTTTTACAACTAATTTAAAGCATTCAGCTAAAATTGTATTTTCATGGGGATTAGTGGACAGCATTTTGCAGGGTACGCTTACCCTTGTATCACTTGACTCCGCTCATTAAAAATGTAAATGCTTACAAGACCAGTTACAACTACTAACAAACCATCTACTTATCCAACAATTTTATACACCAAAAGACTCCAATTAATACTCTGCTTAGAAAAATTGCTAAATGAATGGTGTAATTCGATAAACTAAAAAATTGTAAAAAAAGTAGGTATTTTAGAAATGATGACTGTAGACTGTACACACTTAAATAAATGGATCACCCTGTATAAGCTACTAATTTTACACATATTGCCAAGATTACAAATCGTAAAAACACTTATTTTAGATTTTGTTAATAATTTAAATAGTTAATAAGATTTAAATAATATTGGTGATAGAAAGCTTATCAATTTTTAGGCCAGCGGGGGAGCGGGCTTGTAACGGGGCTCGTGGAAAAATAAGACACTCATTATACACAACGACCCTCTTACAGCTTATCGCTTTCTATTGCCAATACAGTACCTATGTCTAAATAAACACTATCATGCAATTTTCATTAATGAGTGTATATTTTTCCACAATTGACATTATGAAAACACTGAGGCAAAGTTAACTCTCTCTCTCTATGCACTGTGGTTTCTTAGATGAATGACCACCAAGATCCTCATGATCCAAATGTCACAACTGAGGTAACCATAGGGAGCTACTTCCCACTAAGGTGGTTTAACATAACAAATTGAAGGAATATTTGTTTTTTTTTTGTCCGAGAGCAGCACAGGAAGTGGCCACAAAGGCATCACTAAAATTTTGATTTTAACCGGATGATAACATTGGTAACTAAATGGACCTAGTTAACCACAGGGGATCAAGGTAATAAGTCACCCTTATATTATACCACTGAATTACAATATTTGATTATTTTTTATCAAAGATCTCAGCTAAAACGGTATTATACAATCAGAAACAGCCAAAAATTAATTTAATTGTGTTGTTCAAAAAAAAATTAGATACTAAAAACTCTGGTGCTGTCAGTTTTGATATTAGGTACACCGAGTTTAACTATTATAAACATTAAAGGTAGCATTATTATCTGTTTTTTCTTGTTGGTTTTTTAATAAAATTTAAATTTTAAAGTGAGTTACCTATAGTATAGTAATAACTATGGCTCGGATTTGTATGAAAATGCTTATCTTCTACAATTCACCTAGAATAATTTTGATAATAAATTTCGACATTTCATAATGTGTAAATTATATGGTTAATTTTTTTTTTAACATATTTTTACTTATTTGAATGAAAATGCATATTAATTGCTTATTTCTGGATAGTTGCATAAATATTGAATATTCTACTACTACAATAATAATAATGATTATCAATAAATGGCGAGGTAACAGAATGTGACTAAAACGTAACAAAAATCGATTTCTATTAATTCATGCTGGTGCTTGTTCTATAATAATTGAACATAAATAGTATGATACTTTTAAATACAATTTCATAAAAATAATATTATTCAGAATTTTAAAATAATAATTGTATGTATAACTAATACTTTAATTAATTTATAACACTTTTATACTTAAATCACTGTAATAAATGTTTCATCTTTAATTTTTTTAATAAACTTTTTTGTACATATATTTAGATTGTGTTATATTTTTGTAAAAAAATAATTTTGCATATTTAATAGATATGTATAGCATATAAATCCAGGCCCTAGTAATAACTAATAAGTATGTTAGGTACATAGAATATTAAAATTTTAAATACTCATAACTCGCTTTAGAAATAAAAATGAAATAAACACCAAGAGAACATAGATAATATCATTAAATGTAAATTGGAATTTTTTTGTTTTACCAGACACCTTTTTTTTTGTTATAATGTAGGTATGACATAGTTAATTATAGTGAGAAAAAAAACAGTAAGTCAGAAATTGGCAGTTGGACTTTACTTATAGTATGTATTTTCACACGCCTGGCATGGTAACTCGCTCGAAAAAAATAGAAAACATTCTAGACTTGTTATGTAAAACTCTTTGTAAAACCACCTTGAGAGGATATCAGTTACAACAAAATTATTAAAAGTACATATAGGTATACTCAGAGTGGTCGCTAGCTCAGGCAATTAAAATCAAAAACACCACTAGACTCGTTATGTATAAGCTTCTTGAGAGGGTCTCATACTTCAAATGGCTATAACTTCAAAACTAAATCTGACCGCCAAATTTTGATCTCACCATTGTTTTCAGCATGTTTAAACAAAAAAAAAAGATGTCCAGTAAAGTAGAAATAAACCTTTAAAAATATAATAACTACATTTACTGTAATATTAGAATAATGTAAAATTGATTGAGCTGCCTACATCGTATTCTCTTAGAACCACGCAAAATAATACAAAAGGTACAGTTTCATATCATGATACTTTTGTAATATTTAGTAAATGAAATAATCATCATTTTTTTTTTGGAAATTATTAATATTAGAAGTTAGTTAGGACTAGTAAGGATTAACTATGGACTTAGGGTAGTTTCTAAAGTATAAAAATTAACATGTTGGATTATCTATAACACCTATTTGCATTTTTGTTTAATTGTTGATTAAGTTAAGTAGTACAAACCTTTCTTAACGAGTTTATAAATCTTTTTGGTAAGTGCCTTGGTTGCTAGAGGCTTGGCGATTTCGTTGAGATACTTGATTCTCGTTGAGTACGAAACTTTTTTGCCGGTTGGATCAGTCACACTTGCGACGCTTGTGTCTGCGGTCATATTGGAATTGTGCGTTTGTCTTTGAATAAATGTTTACCGAGTAGTAACTGACGAAGTGCCGTCTTCTTTTTTGGTGATCTACAGAACGCGTGAAACTGAGAATACTGTTTACTGTTTGGTGTTTAAGGTTATTTGTTCTGATCAGTCGGCACTGTCTTGGCGCACGTGGGTGAATTGGTTGATAAGAGCGAGAACCATGAAATGATAATAAAATAACAAAATAAAATAACCACGTAATTAATTTAACAGCATCTAGGCTTGAATTATAGATCACAATCACGATTTAAGATAATAAGATATGGTAAATCTTAAATAGTGGCCAAAATTATTAGTTTATAACATTTTATTTATACTTCTATAGCACGATTTAAGATAGTAAATCGTTGTCTAGACTTCTAGAGCAAGAATGTCTTTGAGAGAACAACAAGTATTAGGGGAGAACTTTCGTCTTAACTAAACTATTAGCAAAAAAGGTCATATTTACACTATAAGTTGGCTAAATCGGATGACTATTGCCCTCAGCCGTGGACTGTAAAAAATGCGTATCTGATTTGATCAATATTCGATGACCAGTATTTTGTATTCGATATTTCGATTAAATTGCACTCATGACAAACTATCTTTTATGTCATGCCTGCACTGTGAACACTCGTGTGCTCTTTATCACGAACGACACGAACCAAGATATATCTCACTACGATCACAAAATATTATTCTGTGTTACGATGCTCCTTATGCACCGCCAATTTTGTGAGTGTTCAAACCACAGATATTATATTATAAAATATATTTTTATATTGTCTGTGGCCCATACTGATTACCATGTTATTTATAATCAGTGTCCAGTGAACTCTATTTCTCCATTACGATGTCCAATATTTTGTTTTCTCATTTGATTTAAAAAATAGTGGTGTGAGACAAGTGCATAACTCGTGTAGTGATAGAAATACTTAGTGTACGGTGCAATTATAAACCTTAAAAATCAAAAACGCTTCAAGTTCCCAGTACAAACATTACCTACTAATTAATAACTTATTTACATAATAGCTAAAGTGAATTCCACCTTGGTGGCTTGGTATTAACAATTATTAATGTGGGATATTCTAAAAATTAGCTGAGCTAAACCAATTTTTTTTATTTTTTTAATATAATTATGTAACTATAAGTCTACCATAATTGTTGAGCTATAATAGTTTCGCGCTAGCAGCTAATAATAATAAAATAAAAAAAATAAAAAAAAAAACTATAAGTTTGTTTAGTATAGATAGTAGGTACGATTTTAATTATTATGAACAAATGATTTTAAAATAGGTAAAATAAAATTTATCTTACTGGCCATTCTTCAAATAAAAATAGTAATACCATAAAAAATATTTGACTATTTTTTTTTTTGTTTAAGCAGCTAAAATAAAATTGAATGTGCTTTCAAGGACATTTTAATTTGTAATATGTAATTTATTTCAATATCTTACAAAAAATAGATTTCATAAGACTTAGTAAATATATCAAATTTAAAATATTAATAAGCTTTAAGCAATGATTCAAAGGTATTAATTGTCAAGTCAACAAAACTTCCTCCAAAATGATTCCTAAAACAAAAATTATAAATTATAAAAAATATTAATTTATTCATAACATGTAATAATTAATAATATAATTATATATTCATACCAATGATTTAAATAATGAAACAAATGATATAATAACTTTCTATTTTCAAACCCATTAGATTTTGGTATTTTTTTAAAATAAGCTTCAAAAAAATCTTTAGAAATACCTCCAAATAATGAAATGGAAGCAATATCATATTCATGATGCCCATAAAATGTAGCTGGATCGAAAATCACTACAAACAGTATAAACACACATTATACCATTGATTATAAATACTATTTATAATCAATGATTATACTAATAAAGTGAAAGAGACTAAAGACATTCATTAAAACAGTGGATACTTATATACTCTGGCCCATGAGAGAAATTTATCTTTTCACGCATACACACTGACGGCAAATACCAGTCTGAGTATGTATGTGAAGAATTGGGATACATTTTGGGTCAGGACTTGGTAATTTTCCTTGATGGGCCAGAGTATAAGTGTATATCAGTCACCCACTATTAAATTCTTAACCTGGTTTAGAATTTGATTGCGCAGTATTTCCTGGCCACAAGTCTCCATGAAGTAATGATGGCTTAACTTCTATCCCTTCGAAGAATTTGGGAATTATATGTTTCAGTTGAGGCCAATAATTTTCTATGATTTTCTGTTTAAAATAATATTAGTACCTATAATATACTTATAATTTTTAAGAGTTACTTTTTTTTTTAAACTGTTTTCTGGATTTGATTGCAGCAACTGTATTTGATGCTTTAAACGATTTTCTGTATAGAATGTCTGTAAAGTATATCTGAATAGTATTAACAGCATTTTAAAACAACTATTAAAATAATATCTATTTTTATACAATCCAATCATCAGTCCATGTATTATTTTGGGGTAAAAATCCACAACATGTTTCAACATGAAATCCAAATTTGTTTATAAGTGGTTGAGTCTCTTGTAAATTAAACATATGCATATCTGCCAATTGACTACCTAATTCCGATGAACATTTTCTATTTAGAGAATTCATTTTCCAATAGTCCATCACAATAAAGTGTTGACCACTATTTGTGCAACCAGTGGCAATTGGACAAGGAGCTGAAATTGTATTTGTACTACATATTGCTTTAAGGCCTTCTAATTCACCATTGAACATCTTATCTGACTGTAATTATAAGTAGATATAAGTAATATATTGGAAAAATGTAATGTTTTTAAAGTTTAAAGAAAGCGCTGTTATACCCCTGGTTTTGAGTTGTCTTTAACAAATAATAATTTATCATCTTTTGTTTGATAAACTGAACCATTATTAATACAGCCTTCATTTATACATACATTCAATTTTGTTATGCTGGTGTTAAGTATATTTTCTAATTCATTTTCCATTTCAATATATTAAAATTTTGCTAGGCGTTAGTAAATAAAAAAATTAATATATTTAAAAATATGGACGTTTAATTAAAACTTGAGATTACAACAATACAACCACAGATAATAATTACAAAAATACTTAATAAAAAATATTTTTATCTTATAACATGCATCTGTATTCTGTGATCCATCTACGTCAAGTGGTCAGTGGTCACTCGTCAATGTTCTAACCTTAGAATATAGAAACATAAAAATGCAGGTAATAAATAATAGTTAATAAACTTAAAAAAAGTTCTAACTTTATAGTCAAACATTCTCAAACAACAGCTGATCCACAGAAAAGTTTGTGGATCGTACAGTGTGACCTCGGGAAACAAAACATTTTATAATGGTGGGCGGGGTCGACAAAGGACGACGCCATTTTGTCGATCCGTGTTGAAACTTGCAGGCTATAGGCAATTGGCAGGGAGTGTGGGAGAGAGGAATTGACAGACTTCCGAGTTTCCTAGTTTTGATGTCGCATAGGCCGTAGGTACTCACAAGTCCCAAAGATTTTTCTGTTTTCCGTCAGTTTCTACTGACAAATTAATCTTTGTCATTTTCGTTCACACGGTTCTTCGTCTGTGCTCCGTCTTGTGACGCGTCGTCTACGCGATGGTCTGAGGTCCATCTGAAAGTCAGTCGATTGATATTTTCATTGTTTCTTTGTTTTTTTAATTTCGTCTGATAAGTGACGGACGGTGGACGATCGAACGACGAGCATCACTTAAGATGGAAAGTCTGTGCAACTACGCCAGTGACGATGACAACAGCCCGACTACTCCTAGTCCCCAGAGGGAAGTCACCGTAAGTTAATTTTTCTTTAAAAGTCTACTATCCAGTTACAATTGTATAATTCATGACGTCAAGTGTTCCAATATTAATAAATAAAAAGTATACTCATAAATGTCTTGGTCATATTGTTTACTTAAATTGCTACACCTTCAGGCTATAATTAATTAACCAACTAATTACGACTTAAATGGCAATTTACATAATATAGGTATGTGTTTACTGTTATCAGCCGCTGTCTGCGTCTTAATTGGGAAGACTACTACATTGAGTATTTAAAATAATATTAATTATTTTACTTGTGGTTTATTACTTACAACCATAAAAGTTTTGATAATTTTAAAAATAAAATAAAAATAAAACATTAAGTAACTAACCAATTCAAATTTATCTATTCGTGCCTAAATAAATTTATATCACACCTTATTAAATATTTTTAGACTAAACTTACCAGAACTAATGGAATGGAAGCTGATGCAAATTATGAACAAGTTACCATGGATATGAGTGAGGTATGGATAAGTACAACATTAATCTATTCCGATTAATGTTAGTTAAGGCATTTACATTACTGTTAAGATAATTAGGTAGATAAATTTCTATATTTTTAACATTTAAACTATTGCTTATACTTAACCTATAACGTTGTGAAGAATATATTTTTTTAGATTTTAAGTGTGTATGATTTGTCATTAAAATCAGTTATTTCCGGACAGACTTTAAAAATATAATATTTAATGGTCTCTATTACATTTTCTAAATAGGTATATTTTTTTATTTAGTTCAGAATAAGAACAGATGGCTTAAACTATTTTCTTATTTTAAGTAGTTTTTACTACACCCATGTACCTACCATCTAAATTGTATTATTTGATAACATACACAACTATATTCAAAATTAAAATGAATAGTACTCTGGTAAATACTTTTTCTACTGTTAATTTAATTTTTAAAAGTTTCAAACTTTTGTTTCCTTATCATAATAAAACTTTTTAAGAATATAGTAAAGTGGTACTTATATATTGTTATAAATGTAGTACTTTCATAATAATTGTATTTACATTTTCATGACAATGATGTTAAAATTTATTCTGGCTCACAAAGATTAATTAAACAATTAAAAGATTATAGTTACATATCTTAATTTCGTACATTTTATTTCCACTAAATCCTCATTATGATATTTTTGTTTTCATTCTGAAGATTTTATTAAAGAGACCAGCCATTCAGTATGATTACACAAGTCGTCCTGGTTAAATTCATATTACCAAAACTGAAGGTGGGTAAAACATATTTTGATGTAGGCTATACAAAAAAAAAAATTAAGTAAGCTAATTCAATTCTAAAAAAAGTAAATTCCGGTTAAAACCAATATTAACACGAAATTGTTCTGAAATTATATATAAAATAGTCCACGAGTAGTCAATCGACTGTGGGAGAGTCTCTTGCCACTGATTCTTTGCGCCGCTTGAAGAGGAATATTGAATGCGGCTGATTATCAATACTGTACATTCACATTGGTGAGTAATAACGAAAACAATCAGGTAAACCCTTTCCCGCTAGACGTCATTCTCTGTGAGCTGTGGCCTTGAAGAAGGTATATTTTTTATTTATCTTTAACTGTTAGGTGTTAATTATTAATTTAAAACACGAATATTGACTATCTTTTTACTTTTTTCAACATATTCATATTTTTAATTATTAAATTATATATCATCAATTATATATTTACATATTTAAACATAATTGACTGATGATAAAACAAATATGTCTAACATAATTTAAAAAATATTGTTGTATATTTTTTAATCTAATAATTGATTTAGTTCTATATTTTCAGCAGGAATCAAATCATAGCTCAACAAAATCTCCTCCACTTAAAAGTCGAACTTCACCTTCTAGTTCAGCATCATCCCCTATTTCTGTTTCGCAAACCTCGAGATCACGTCATACCAACAAACATGGAAACCATAGTGATACAAAAACAAGTAGTTCTGATGAAGAAAAAAAAAGTCATATCCGCCATAGAAGGTATATATTTTTTTTGTCACTTACATATTTTAAAATCAATTTATTATTGTTATTATATATATATTTATGTGTACATATAAATTAGAAATAAATCAAGGGATCGTCATAGCAAAAAACATTCTCATCGGTCAAGGAGTCGCAGTAGTGGTAGAAAACGTTCACGGCGATCTCGTAGTCATAGTCGTAACAAAAAACGATCACGTCGATCACGCAGTCGAAGTGAAAGGTATGTGTGTATCACTTAACTAAAAACAGTATATTTACCAAGGGATTAAAACATTAAATATTAACTATAATTTTGTTGTTTCCGATAAAGAAATGGTAGTAGCCGGAGATCCAGTCCTCACTCTAGACATGAAACAAAGAATCACAATAAACACAGTCGTTCTAATAGTAAAGAAAAATATACATCATCACATAATTATTTCTTAGAAAAGAAGGCTAATAATAAACGGCAAAGTAATTAGTTTTTTAGTTGAATTTAATTTAAATAAAAAAAAACCTGTATTTTATTAATGATTATTATTTAGTTTTAGATAAATTGGGAATTGAATTAAAAGTTCCTACAATTGGAAGTTCTGTACTACCATCAACCACAACGGTCACCCCTCAACTACTGCTACAAAAATCAATGGAAGCACAAGTTGAAAAAGTGAAAGTACAAACAGGCATAGAGTTACCGTCTTATTATAATCCAGTAGCTGTAAACCCTAACAAATATGCTGAACAGATTCAAAAACGTAAACTTTTATGGGGAAATAAACAAAACAATGAGGTTGTTAAACAAATTGAAGAAGCTAAACCACCTGTAATAACTAACAACAAGACTGCAACCATTTGGCAGTCCACAAAATTTGGGGATCAGGATGGAAAAGTCACTGCCAAGTTTAAAAGGCTAATGGGCATCAAAGACAATGGGATAGGTAGTCAATTATTACCAACTATATTATTATTTTTTTTTAACAAATTAATTTTTAACATATAGGTGTCGATAATCAAACATCTCAGCAAGGACAATCAAAAGACATTATTAAAAAACAAGAAGAAATGTTTAACTCAATGGAAAGTCAATATGAAGTTGCTCGCATGGCAACACATACTCACCGAGGGCTGGGTCTTGGTTTTGGTACATTTCAACAGCGGTAGATCTTATCTTAAAACATTTAAATAAATATTGTACATTGAAACACCACTATTAGTATTTAATTTTAGATTTCTTAATCTGGAATCTTTTGTATATTTTACACTTATCATATTTATGTTTTATTTAAATACATAACATAATTTTGTTGTTGATATTATATTATTAGCCTCTTTAAATTCATTATAATTCCATATGAGACCGTTTGTTTGTTTCATTTTGTTCATCCCCGTAATAGTGTTTCTTGATTAAGAGTGCAACATTTTTTGCTCCAATACAACTCATTTCCATGGCACTTGCGGTCCACTCAATGGCGTTTATGTGATACAGCCTATCAGCTATGTGAAAACTTTGTGTTTCTGTTGGGACTTTATAATGAGGATATGCTAACCAATCTACAACTTTAACATCACTTACATTTTCAAATAAATAGTCTATTTGATTGCTAGAAAGTGGATGTTGAGAAAATATTTTCCAAACATTTAAACTGGCAGTTTCATTAACTCCTTCAACATTACTGATTGAATTGAAAAATTCATTTTCGTTGTTTGATATAATTGTAATTGGTATAAGATCATCAGAAATGGGAGTAAATTTTGTTCTTTTCATCTCGCCAACAACCAATGTACTTACTGTTTGGTGGTATTTACCAACTTTGTTCAATTCTAATAGCATGTTAGAAAAAGTGATGGGTACTTTCTGATTTTCTGCAAGAGGTGCAGCAAACACAACATAATCGTAAGTTGCTTTCTTTTTGAAATTGGTCAACAATGTATATGAATCATTGTTTCTAGATATTTGGACAACATATTCAGGCACTAAATGTGCATTGGACTTTTCAAGAAGTTTTTCGACAACTCTTTTGTTACCTCCTTTTACTGACCATAATGATCCATCCATTCCAGCCATAGACACTGATCCTGTATTAAAATTATCAACATAAGTGTGTTGCAGAATATTACATCTTATATTTTCATTTAATTATTAAACGTCCAATACATTTATAAAATGAAATATAAAATTTAAATAACCTATTCTTATTAAGTCCACGGCATAGGCATATTTAAGAACTTAAATCTAAATGACTATTTTTTTTTTGAATTAATGTGAACCTCATGATACCCCCAGGAAATTTACATTTTAACTATTTTTTTTTAGAAATATATTATGATGTACAATTATTTAAACTAAATGAAACAAAACTAAGTTTGAAAAATAGTTGTTGTGTTCAAAAATTCTTACCAACAAATTCATGAACATTGGTATTTTGTCCATAGTTCACTCTAAGGGACGCCTGAACAAGTTCAGTGATTAAAGCCTCAGAAAAATGTTCCTCTTTCAAGTATGCATCTCTCACTGATATATTTAGATAGTTGACAAATGAAGGATCCATTGCTTTGAGTAAGTCATACGTAGAATCAAAACTTACGCCATTGGCCTGTAGTTCATATATTCTAAAAAGACAATCATTTTTTTTTAAGCAATTATTAAATTTTAATGTTATTTATATTTTTCTGACCTTTCAAACTTGTCAAGCATACTGTTAATAAATTCTTGCAAACGTTTAATGCTGTAACCATACCGCCATAAGATATTCATCATATTAACCAAATAGTTGTCATTTTCGATAAAATCAAAATCTTTTCCATTGTACAAACCAAGTCGTTCATTTTTAAATACTGACTTACGTTTTTGAAGTCCTGTTTTAAATAAAATTAGTTATAGTTTGAACTTTAAATAATATGTACATTAAAAAACTTACCTAAATTTGTGACAAAATTAGACATATATCTGTTCCTTTGGTGTATAACTGATCCACCAGTCTCATATTCATTGCCATCACTCATCATTACTGTGGCTAGTCTTCCACCAACTTTATTGCCCTCATAAATATCTAAATTAACTAAATCTTTAAATATTTCTTTTAAAAAATATGCACAAGATGTTCCACCTATGCCACTGCCGACTATTGCTGTAAAATAAAAATTATAATAACTTAAATTAAGCATTCAACTCTTAATTCAATAGCTATATGACCTACCAATATTTAAATCTGCTTGGTGTGTACATTTTAATAAAGCCAAGAACCAAAAGAACACTACTAGTTCCATCAAGTACTTCATTTTGTCTGCTTTGGCTGAAGTGAACAGTTACTTGAGTTCGTGGAACAACATTAAAAAGTAAGTAAATTAATAGCAATTACATTTTTTAGAAAGGGAAAATATAAATTAACTATTGACTCGTTTTTGTTAAAAGATAATTATAACAGGGTTCACTTTTTTCGTCAAGTATGAGAGCTATTTAATACAAAAAATATTTTTAGTATAATTCTATGATTGACCCGTAGTTTTGAAATTCGAACTTCGAAGTTCGAACTGTTTCTGGTCAAGAAATATAAACGACTATAATGTAATATTATATTTATTAGTGAATTATTGTGATCTTGGCCCTCGGCGTTTTCCAATGAAAATGATAACACCTCTACTTATCACTATGACTATGATAACAATCTGTTCGGCACAATTGTATAGATAATATTATTATCATTATTTCATTGTACCAATTCATGCCACAGTGGTCAGTGTTTATTTAGTTGTACGCTTATAGGTACATGGATGAAAGATTGCATACAACTATACAAGATACAAATATTCAAAAAGTAACCAATAATAAATAATTATAAATGGTTTTATGAATTTCAATGAATCATAAAAATGTATTATTCATCAAAATGTAAATGGCTCTTATTTAGTCAATTTTGGTTTTAGAGCCATGGTCAATAAATCAAAATCACTTAAAAATTTCAGCCTATCCGAATTTGGTAACGAAAGTACTGGTTGCCATTTAAAAATAATATGCAAGTAGTATTGCCATGTGAGTACCAAGAGTGTTAAAAGTTTGAAATTTCTCTGAAAATGTGTATTTATATACCACAAGATTGAAAAAAATCGATTTATAGTGTTATACCAATATGATTCAGAGAAATTCAGTGTTTCCTAAATTGGTGAACATACTGTGTATGTATATATGATTGTGAATGCATCAAAAGTATAATTATTGGATATATTTTTTTTTTAATTTCAAAATTTTAATTTCAGATGCACATAAAAAAATATTGTGGATCTACGCTCTTTTTTTAATACTTATGAGAAATGTTGTAGTACATTTTCAAAATTTTACCCCGACATTAATTAAAACAAATTCAAAAATTTCATACGCCTATAAATAGCTCACAAAGTGTCTTAATATTTCGAAAACTGTATGGTGCATAGAAATTGCTTATTTTAAACATTCAGTGAAATTTGCGTATACCAATCTAAGGTTATTTTTTTCAGAATTAAACTAAAGAACAAAACCTCAGTTTTTCCTTAATTTTCAAATATTCTATTAAACTTATTTCATTGTTAATGAAACATTAAACAATCATATAAAATTAAAATATCATACATGTAACTATTGTAACTATGATTTATGTTTTACGGATTTTTTTAAAATCTATATTGATTTTTTTGTTACAACGTGGTTATGTTAACTTTTATTTCACGTGATTTTGACTAAATATGATTAACTGGTACCTATGTGGTTCTAAACGATAATGCGATTTTAGATAAATGGGTGAGGTTTTGAACGGTTTGCTTTTGAGATAACTGTGTGGAATTGATGTATAAAAGTGTGCTGATTTAAACCATAGCTCTTTTTTGAAAGTGTGGTGTTATGACGACCACCCCAAGATGTTACCCTATACTCATCGGGTATTTACCCACGGTACAACAATAAACCCTACGGACTGCGTATAGGTATAAATTATAAATAAATCTATTGCGGCTTCAATATTATAGTCTGCTAATATTTTAATAGGTAGTAAATTACTAGTAATAATATTAGTGTTTTATTGTACAAAGATTACTCAGATTAGTAAATAATTATAGTAAAATACCTCGTAAATTGTAGGACTTTTTCAACAAAAAATTTGTTTGTTTAAAATATGGCTAAGTTTATTGTATATATAGTGCATTAGGTATATTGTAAAAACTAATAATTATGTAGATACGCGACCTATCTCTAACTAAAATCGACGCAATTATTTAATGTTAATAATAAACTGTATAGACGTATAGTAAAAACTTATAATCGAACTTTTTCACTATAATTGCAGTTCAAAATCGATTTAAATATGCATGCACATTACTGACCTTTAGAATTAAATATAGTTATAGCCAATATTATATATAGATAGAGTTTCAGATACTCAAAGTATACCTATATTTAACTTTTTAAACATTTTTTTAATCAATATAATAATATATTATAGGTAGGTTTAGTAGATACTTGGTAGATATATACTTAGTGCTTACTGGTCGTTGAACAATTTGATTAATGACATTTTTGAAATTCTCTGTCATATTTATAGGTACCGACCAACAAGTGTTAACAGTTTTAAGAAATAGAAATGCTACCAAAAGAAATATTCAATCTGGAAAATTGTATTCATGACATAAGAACAATTATTGCGATTCGAACAAAAAGAAAAAGATTATTATATTTTAAACAGTTAAAACCCATAATCGTAGCATTAAAATTATTCGGAGTTATGCCATTTACTACACATACAAACGGTATAGTGAACAAATTATGTTATGAATTTAATACAATTTACTAGAAGCTAAAATTAAAACACGAACATCTATAAGTAATAATAGCTCTATTGTTCTGTTAAATAACAAATTGTAACTTGTACGAATACTTTTAAATACAGTGTAAACCAGAAGTACATAACAACTCAGGTACTAAACCTTCCATTATTTTCATTAATTATAAATATATTATTACTTATAGATGTTCTGAAGACATATACGATGGTTACAACGTACAATTGAGGACCTTGATTGATAATTAGAAGCTTAATTGTAAGTAAATCATTGTATAAAAATAATTGTTGTGTACTTGTGTTGAATATAAAGTAGGTAGTTTAATTGACTGATGTTGAATGTTATAAAATTGTTGTTAATTTTATTACCTAAATACCTAATACCAATAATAAATACAGGGTGCCCTATGAGGATTCACACATAGCGATATCTCCTGAAATAATGGAGATATTATAATTCTTTTTTTTTTTATAAGACTTACTTACTTACTACTTACTTACTTACTTACTTACTTACAAGAACTACAAATATTTCATGTTTTAATTTATTTTCAAAAAAAGTGATGGTAGCCATTTTGTAGATTGTTTTTTTTTTTTGAAAATATTGATGTTTCCTCATTTATTAATCTTTTGATTTTTAATATTTTTTCTAGTTTCGAAAAAATTTGCAAGCCACCACTGAAAACATTTGCCGGCCTTACGAGCACGCGGGCCGCATGTAGCATGTTTGATACCATTATCCACTATATGGTATCAAATAATTCGCAATTTTTCTCAAAATTTAAAAAAACATTAAAACTCGGAAAATTAATGAAAATAAAATGTTGAAAAATTACTATTTTCAGAAAAATGAACTTCAAAACGGCTAGCTTCAATTTTTTTGAAAATAATTAAATAAAAAAATTTATTTTTTTACTTTTTTACCAAAATATTAAAATAAATTAAAACATAAAATATTTGAAGTTATTGTCATTGGGAGTCTTACAGAAGTGCAGAACTATGATATCTCCATTATTTCAGGAGATATCGCTATGGGTAAATTCTCATGGGTCACTCAGTATACCTAGTTTATTTATCTTATGACTTATAGTATTACCTGTAGTGTGTAACTGTATAAGACGTATTAAACTAAATCGAATTGTATTGTTTTTTATAGGGCCAGTGTTTATATTATTCTCTTGGATCATGTTATACAGTTTGTCAATTTTTACATGCTTAAATGTTTTGTTTTTTTATAAATTATACGGGGATTACAAATATTTTGTCAAATCAGATACAATTGTTTTCAATTTGCTACATAGAATTTCTGGATCTTCGATAGGACTTATTTGCTTTATACTTCCCATTTTTTGGACTGACATGAAAAATATACCAGAATACTGGGATCGATGGAGTATTTTTCAGGTTTGTAGATACTTCCACAGTACCTATTCTTTAAAAACAGTCAAAAACCAATGTTTATATTTTTCAGGACAAATTTGAATCGTGTATGCGAAAACCATTTCAATTGAATATAACAAAACGAGTATGGTTCGTGACAATATTGCCCACCGCTCTTATGACACTCAATATAGTAGAAAGTTTATTATTTGTTAAGGGGTGGAAAGTAAATAATTCCATATTGTTTATTGGTATATTTGGTATCATAAACCTAACAACTGGATATTTTTATATCAACTGCCACATATTTAGAAATGTCAGCAAGGACATAAACCAGCGTATAATGGTTAGAACTTAATAATTTAATCTAAATAGCTCGTAGTAAGAATTTATAATTCTTAATTCTTATTTACTTCATCAGTCTATAAAGTTATTCTCAGCGGCCAACTGGGTGAAGTATAGAACAAACGTTAATCTGTAGTTTGTACCACTCAAACATGATGTAAAATAGGATACAATTAGAAAAAACATTTAACCATACCTATGTATTAGTATAAAATAGTTTTATTTAAAAATAATAAATATAAAGTTCATACAATTAGTAAATTTTACAAAATATTTACTTATAAATTGGTAATAGTAATTACTAATTAGTACAAGTTGTAATAATAACCTTGCTTCAAAAATCAAAATTAAAATTAAAGTATTACTGGCAAATAAACAGTCATACAATCATATGATTTAACGATTATAGGTATACTAATATACCGCCTATAGTCAACCTAGATAAAGTATCATTCTTTCTGCTGGTCGATTACCATCAAATTTTATAGTACCGTCCCGTTCTACTGTATGGTGGTCTTAAAATGTAAATATGAATGAAAGGTAAAATGTTACATAATGTTGTATAATTGGGGTAGTAAAAGGTAATATTTACAATCTGTATATACTATATGCGATACTTGAGTGTGTATAAACAAGATACAGGACAGTACAGATTGTTAGAAGGGGTTTCAATTAAAACACTAACATTACTTCGAATGTTACTTTTAATTTTTGTTTGTTGATTTGCCTAGGAAGCATGAGTTTAATCATTAAGGCCATTAACTAATGCTCAAGCTGGTTATAATAATTCAATATTTATATTTATATATATATATATATATATACAATATACATCGTAATTTATATTGAACAGGAGTTAATAATAACAAAGGGATCGCCAACCAGGCTTAGGGAGCATACAGAACTTTGGTGTTACATGTCACATCTCATAACTGATTTCGGTATCGTTCATGGTGGAATTTATAGTTCTACTGCAATTGTCATATAAATATCCTGTTCGACATTTTGGTTTTACTTCACCATGACACTTATAAGCCCCGAGAACTACCTGGTTACAGTAATAATTTTGCCACTTGTATTCACAAATTCAATACTTATGGTGTATAGTGAAGCCGCGTACATAGCTCTTTCAGAGGTAACTACCTAAATCTTCTTATGATTTGCTTGATAATTGCACAGCTAAATTTTAAAGTACTTGCACATTTAAATTTATTCTTAAAAATGTTTCAGGTGGGAAAGAAATTACAGTGGAAAATCTTGAATTCAACCGTGTGTGGTCTTACGGAACAAACACAGAGAGAAGTAAGTGCAGTTGTTTTTAAAATATGTATCTATAATAGCCTAATACATTTTTGTATTAATATGTTATATACATTTTATTTATTTTATTTTTTAAAGATATATAATACATTCTATAGAGCACAAAAGAAATTGTGTTAATGAGTGAAAATAAACATGAAAGTGAATTGATTGATTGAGGAAGCCACCCAGTAGTGGTGCCACTTCCTATTTGTTTGTTTGTTTGTTTGCTTGTTTTATATTATTATTATATACTTATTTTTTTACTGAGTCTTGAAGACACTACAACGTTTTCGTTTCAGGAGTCTTGGAGGATTACCAGGAATTACGTTGGAGGATAAGTTATGGATAAAGAGGTTAATGTGAAACGTGAGTACCAAGTTAAGCATGGAACCTCTAAAAAAAAGGTTTTGTTTCTTTCTGGATGATTTTTGGATGTAAATCAATGTGAAGGGGGAATGATGAAGAATTTGTTATTTTTCTTAGGGTAATATTTTGTGATGACTGTATTTTTTTCAAATTGGAGGCTTGGAATTTCCCCATACCTAATACATAATTGGAGGATACGTCCACATTTGCTGTCGAGGGGTTTGTAGTGTTTGTACATAATAGTAATTTAATGTATAAGTTAGTATGTTAATAATTGTTATAAGTATTAAGTATAAGTAGCCGGAAGTTAAGTTGGCTTTAATATGGTGAGCACAGGTAAGCGTGCAGTCGAGTGGGAGTGTTAATCAAGATATTTTATAGTTGCGAGGAAGTGAAGTGATTTGGTATCATAGAATTATTATACGTTATACCGGTGCAACTCAAACCGCTTCCATCCATTATTGTTTGTCAGTTTCTAAAAGCCTCCGTTATTTGGCAACACAATTTTTTTATGATTTGCTTTGCATATTATATGATTTAAAAAAAAACACAAACACATATTTAACCATATCGATTTTGAGACTAAGCATGTATGAAGTGGGAAGGAATTTGTGTGTTAGAATAGGGGGAATAGTGAAGACCAGAAGGTCAATAAAATGACTTATAATTTGTTTCAGGTACAAGATTTTTTAGAAATGATTCAACTTTGTAGAACAAATATTACTTTTGGTGGTTTTTGTGAAGTTAATAGAGAACTTTTTATCAACGTAAGTTCCTTTATAAGACACACAAATATTTGTTTTTTACACCTATTCTTTGTACATAATTACGATGTAATTTATTTGAATACAAAGAGTAAATATATGATAGAATAGAGAATTTAATTAATTAAATTAATATTTATTTTTAGTTTATACTCGCCGTATTTTTTAACTTGGTTGTTGCATTTCAATCTCAAATAATTCCAAGACAATATACAACATCCACTGACTGAAGTAATTTCGTTAAGTAAGAACTATTGAAAATCAAAAATTAAAATAATTATATTTATAATTGACTTAGTATTATACCCCATGGTAATAATGTGTTATTAGCTATTATAATTGTTAAATTAGACACGAATACACGAGACATGCAATTTTATAAACATTTGAACGACGTTTATATTTTTTCATTTTTTTGATAGAACATAGAACTAATGAGTAATGGAGCCATATTTGTTTCTGATGTTAATATAATTATGGATGAATAATGGATACTCTGGATTTAGATATTTAATTTAATGTAGTATTTTAAATTTTTATAATGTGATATTTTGCCTTAAAATGTTTATTTATGGTCGTATAATAATAATTTAATCTGTTACTTGATACGAAGGTAATTGAATTTAGTGCTTAACTTAGTTCATTGATATGTCATACGAATAAATAAATATCATTTCAATTATTAGATACTTATATTTTTTTGTGTATTGTGTGACGTGTGTTTATTTTACTAATTTACTTATTACTTATTACTTATTAGTTATCATAATAACCCACACATTATTTTAGATGCAGAGGGGAGCGATAAATGTATTAGTTTTATTATGATGTACCTATGTTTTTTTTGTATAAGTAAGTCATTACATTTTTGAGCAGAAAAAGAGTTTCAATCTTAATGTCTCAGTGTGGCTCTGGTAGAAAATTAGAACTAGTTTCTAGTCGGAACTTTTGATAATAAAAAGTAAAGAAGATCTTTACAAAATAAACGACAAAAACAATACAAATTAAAATATCCGAAAAACGGAAAAATTCACTGAACATCAAATTTCGATAAAAGTTTTTTTAGTGATTCGAAAATGAATAACCGTAAACTATGAGATTTATTGAAATTTTCATCCACCAACTAATAATAATAGAATTTTCAAGACAAGTTATAATTTTAGCACTTTTTAACTAAGTAAGTACAGGGGGCCAATTCTTGAAATCATCAGACTAATTCTCGCGTGCATTAAAAGTCATAGATTTTATCGACTGTGACAAATTTTTATCGCATGCGACTTATAATTGGTATTCTCGAAGACTTAAACTGAAATCGAGATTTCATCACTTCTCGAATGCGATAAAGTAAACGAATAGATCATATACCTGGAGTGAAAAAATGAAACATAATATGTGTAAAATGTAAAATGATATATTTATTTCAATAAACAATCAATGGTAAAGATATTAGCAGAATTTGTATGGAAAATTAGTTATTATACTAGGCCGACAAGTAATAAAAGATGTTGATGAATAAATAATGAAAATCAAATAATTACATAATAGCAAAAATGATTTTTTTAAATAAAAATCCTACTAAGAATTTTCATAAGTACATAATTGAATAATATTATGAAAATTAAACATGTTCGGAAGGTAATGAGAACATTCCTGTCATCGTTGGTGTCATCTGGATGACAGGATAGTGTTAAATTATTTTGAAAATAATAAACAATTTTACATACATAATGTATCAATGTGTATATAATAGTGTATACTTTTGATGTATATATACGGACCCAGTTTATTCATTATATTTTGTATTACCTGAAAACAAAGGCTCTTTAATGTAGTTACGTTTATTATGTATCTTGTACCTACATCATTTTAGCGCCCTTATTCGTTTCACCTTTATAATTTCGCCAATGGATATATTGTGCAATCACTGACTATTCAATGTTGCACGCAGGGGGAGGGGCTAACGGGCTGAAGCCATCCCACCATTGTCCGTAGTATTATTAATTTTTATAAAAAATAGTAATTTACCAAGTTTCAACTGCTGTCAACTAGTAAGCAAGACATAAATTCATATACGTCTTACCGAAATACATATAGCCAATAACTAATGTTATACCACGTCACCATGGATAAACCTAGGAAGGTTGAATTCATTTCTGCAAAAACATTTTAAGTATTTGCATACCAATTTTCCTAAACTTATCATAATTGTTTTGGTAAGAGTATGAAAAACGTTGTATTCAGTTTTCAAGCCTTCGCTATACAAATTTAATATTTTTTAACTATAATTTAACTGTTATTTTGTAAAAATGTGATCTTTAAATGCTTATAAAAAATAATTGTGCCTATATGTATAGTGTATCGTTGATATTTTTAAATAGCTATAATAAAAACTTATGAGTAATCTTGTATTACATTTTTATACTCTTGGAGTGCACGAATATTTTTTTATTGACGTTTTAAAAAAAAACAAAATTAATAAAATACAATCCAGGCGAACACGATCTAACCAAGGTTACAAAGGTTTTACACATCATTTTCATTAATTTATTTTTATTTTTTCCGATCAATCAAAAAAGTACTGAGAATTTTAATTTTGATATCTCAAAGTAACCAACTAATTCCAATTCGCTTCCAAAAACCGCCAAAGAAGTTTATGATCAGTGCATTTTTTCTTTTAGAAAAGTTGATAAGTCGTCGAAGTTGAATACAGACATTTTCGAATATCTTACCTGAAAATCTGAAATTTTTATATACCTATTATAGTTAACGCGATAAACGATAATTATACATATATTCGACAATTATATATTTATTATAATATGTTATCGTAAAGATACTGCACTAGTGCACCACCCCACTACAAACCACCGAGATGTTTGCTTTCTACTCGCGGAAAGAAGAAAAAAATATCGGTGGCAGGACACCGCCTACAAACAACTGTAGCTACAGCACTATAGCTTGCGAACGTGTGCATGCCATCGCACTCGTTGCAGTGGTGACACAGTACTCGACTCGAAATGACGGACTCCGCGATCGACGGCTGCGAGAACGGCAATTCGGTATAAATATGAGACAACGGCGGTAGTAAACATTTTTGAAAAAATGATTTTTACACTCGTTCAAAGCGAAATGTCGAAAAATTGAATATTGATACCGAGTGCCGTGACCGTCAGCTATTCAATCACACGAAGTATTTTTACCCGGCATTGTTCCTGTGTACATAGACTTCAACGAGCCGAGACTAGCGCAATCCTCTGGTAAGTCGTCTTGTTAGATTTTAAAACAATCAAAAAATATTTATAGAATCCTCATATATAGTATACTTATTACTTATGTACGGGCATAATGTACGGTCATAGTCCATAGCTCCGAGTTCGTGGATGTTCCAGAGCTCGAGCATCTATTAAATCGTTTTCTATTTTAACAATTCTACACTTATATGTTTTTTTAATCATTATTATTTGGGGCACCCATTGATCTTTTGAAAGCCAGTATAAATAATTATAAATTTAGTAAATGTACTGCAGTTTTCCAAGAATCTGACATAATAGTGAATAAAATCTGTTTTCTTTTGGGTTCCGCAATATTAGCATCAAATTTCTACATGAATAGGAAGGTACATATTGTATTTTACTGGACACGGGTTCCTTCAAAAAAATACGGTACCTTTTTTAATTGTACGTGGTTTTTGACACGCGCTGTCGGTTTGCGGTTATTTTTTTTATTTGATTTGAAAAATAGTGAGTTTCACGTTTTGAAATAGACCATAATGATCGAGCTAAATAGTACCTATGCACAACAAATTTACAAATATTGTAGTACTGGTTGGTATAATACGGGCAGTTACTATTTTCTTAAATTGAGAAAAACCCGCTATACACATTTCACTCAACCTCCGACTGCTCAGGAACCCTACCCTTCAGTCATCACGACATCACTCATCGGGCTTTGTTATACAATTCCTTTAAAAGGTCATAATATTTAAATCATTTATTAATACGTAAAACGTTATCCTCGGAATTAAATATATGGGTAGTTTGTATTTAAAAAAAAAAATAATAATAATATAATAACAAAAAGAAAAAGTACTGCTGTCACTATTTTTTCTTTTAATAACGTATGATATCCGTGATGGAAATTCGACACGTTGTTTCACCACTAGTCACGGTGGTGCTATTTCGTAATAATTTAAGATACATGAAAAATACTTTAGGAAGGTATAGGTACTATAAATGCTAAATTACTCCTGTTTTGTGTGGGAATTTGAAAAAAGATGAATTTTTTTTCAAGTTATTTGTTTTTCGTTATTTTTTTGTGTCAGGTTTTCCAGAGATGAAAAGCCGACATATTTTATAAACCAATGGCAAAAAAACTACATCAAGTATATCCGTATCGAATTACAGTGGGAAATCAATATAATTGGATTTTTTCACTGTTTTCGTGATAGGAGATTATAATACATGCCACTATAATCATATATTTAATAAAAAAAGCTAATAACTAATAATATGCCACCAATGCTCAATTATTTTAATTTACAACCCCTTTACAATATAATTATAGGTTTGCTGAAATAACTTTTTTATTTTCGGGGTAGTAAAAAACTCACACCGCTGGATGGTGCGGCCAGTGGAGACCACACAACTAAATATATCTCAGAGATGTTCGTAAAATATAAATTATAAATTACTAAACTATATAAACCTCAAACCTCAAAAATAAAAATATTACTAGAAAACTAATTATTTCTATCAGTTTGATCGCCTAATAATTAATTTCTCTTTAGGTAATACATAGGCTACCGTTACTATTATTATTATTCTGATTTTAATGAAACAGTTTAGATTTGTTTTTAAAGAATAAATTATAGTTATTTGTATATGACGTATGAACGTAAATGGCAAATTACCTATACACAAAATCGACAAATATAAGAAAGATCTGCGAAATTCAAAGTTATAATAGAGCAGCGGGTGTTTATAGGCATCAAAAATATTTAAGATTTTTATAAAAGAATATTTTGCCAGCCACTCCTATTATTATTGGACCCTAGCAGTTATCGTTGCGAAATCCGTTTGCAGGTCATTAATTAACTAAAATAATTTTAAAATACCTACCTGCAGTCTAGTGTATTTAGATATTATATTGTTATGAACGTACGTTTGTTGCGGAATATTATTTTATTGTATACATATTAATGTTTGTGTATTTTCACTCTATCGGAACAATATACTGTAAGATGGTTATAAATAAGGTATGTCACATAGCTTTACGTTAGTTTATTAACACTTAATGTGCAGCTGTTTATTACTTAATATTTTAAACATCACTAGAAAAAAATGCAAAATTCATTTAAAGCAAGTGGCACTCGTATAAAGATCTGTCAAGAATTTTATACTATGCAGTCTGAGTATATAGTCAGCTGTAGTACATATAATCGTATAAATGATATTGAATCTTGTTACTACCACAGAATAATAAAATATAGTTTAAATTCAAATTTAAATTTCATAATAACTTTGATTTCAAGTATTGTGCTGTGTTTGTAGCAGTGTGTTATGAGGTAGTGAGATATTTTTATCAAAACCGGATTCGATGAATATAATATCTACTTTCATATATAATATAAATTATTTAAACCATTTTAAGCTGCATTTTAGAGAAATTCTTAAGAATAGCGTACAATACATTTTACAGTAGTATTATATATAAAATAATCCACATGTATAATCAGTATAACATTTTTTCATAAGCATTTCACTAAAGTCTATTTATTTTACATGAATATTTCATAAATTATAATACATATCCATCCACATGTCCATAGTTAATATTAATATTTATTACAATTTGGTAATCGCAAATCGAAATGATTATAAAGGTAAAAGTACCTATAGCTAGGTGTGTTTATTTGTATTTTGTAGTAGGTGCTATCAATTTCTATGTTATCAACATTTCTTATTAAATAATGTTATCGGTGATGGTTTCTCATGATTATTACATCATTATAATTAATTTATATAATATTACTGTTGTTTAATATTGTTAGTGAATAATGTTATATTGTTATGAATTTATAAATTTATAATTTTATTCGTTATAATATTATCATAATGACATACTAAAACTGAATTGCAATTTTAAAAGCGTTATGTTTGTAATATTTAATGATTGGTTATTTCTTTTAATCATAGTGTTACAAAAAATATCTAAAGATAAAAATATACACATTGTGTATTATAATAATGTATGTTATCGATTTAAATTATTTGTAAACCCAAGGGCCCGTGTCGCAGAGGGTATTGTATAAATTAATAAAATAATAAATTAATGTATAGTCCATTATTATTTATTGGTATGTATAATTTCAAATTTTCGAGTTAATTCACCTTTACAATAAATGTACACCATATCATTACGAGGTGGTGCCTTACACATCATTTCTGAATCCTTAACAAAAAACTTTATTATTTTTTTAATAGACAGCCATGGTACCAATGCATAAGTTGTACATTATATAACGATTTAACGTAATAATATTATATATGTATTGCATATATATAAACAATCGGATAAACATAATATTTTTACCTGGGTAGGTACCTAAAATAACATACTCACAATTAACGATATACCTACTACGTAATAATTTTATATTTTATCAGTATCACAGTACCTAATACTATATCGTATTCGGTTAGGTAAGGTCAGGTTAGTCCAAATATTATAGGTATGTACCGTAATATACCGTATAGGTATGTTGTATATTTATAACTGCTTGCCCCGACATTACTTTGAATATGAATTATGAGTAGGTATATAACTATATAGTATATATATTATACATTAAAAAATAAGGATTAAAAACAAGACACTACGTGAGTGCGAAAGTTATGAATTATGATTGAATTCGTATGCAATTGACGTACCAAATTGGCAAAAAATTACAGCCATAACTTTATTTATAGGTACTTTCGTTACTCGTAAAAAAACATTATGTGGTGCTGATGTTAAATGTTTAATGTATAATATTAAATTGAAATTAATAATTATGTAATTCGATAATAATATGACTATCCGTATTCCATTTAATGCCGTATTGGCGTGGGAACATAGTTAATTGATATTCTATATAATACCTACCTTATATTTGAAAGCGTTCTCCTATTTTTGTTTATTGTAAAAAAGAAAACTGGAAAATACGGTGACCCTAGCTGATTCCCCTTGTAAAGGGGAACTTAATAGTTAATGTCTTTATACGGGATCGACGACCCCACCATATTTATGAAGGTATACTGCGTATATACTATCTACGTAATATTATTATATTATTAATATATTTTTATAAATATCTAACTT
>NW_019100780.1:454655-479090 GCF_001856785.1 Myzus persicae
TAATGTAGGCACGAACTTTTGGGCTCCCCCTTTTGGATCTTCTTTGGATCAGGGTAGACGGACATTAAAAACACGGGCTACGAGCACACGGATTCTATAACATACGGGTACACGGGTACATGGACTCTAAATACACGTGTACACGTGTATTTTAATTACACGGGCTTTAACACCGTTTTGTTAAAAACACGGGTATCCGTGTTTTTAAATACACGTGAAATAGAGACCTCTAATTATTATATATGGTGTATCTCGAAGATATGACAAAATATTTAAACGTGATTTCATTTTAAAATTTAAAATCCTCAGTGATAAAGCATGTAATGTAATATTATTTGAGTGAATCATGCACAAGAATTAAAAGATGCCAGATTCTGACGGTGGCGTTTGAACTAATCTGCTAGAATTTAATTTTGCGTGGTCAAGACAACTACCGCCTATATAATATTATAGCTAGGGATCTTTATTGTGTTCAAAATAATAATATGTCCATAACAGTCTCCCCCCGACTTGTGACACTAAAAATAATAATAATTATTATTATATATTATAGAAATATGACGGCAATGGGCCCTGCAGCTTTGGTCATGTACAACGTGTCCGACGATGCGGAATACTACGCCGATCTGACCACTATGGTCCAGCGGGATGCTGCAGCGGAACTTGCAACCGTCTCGCCAGCGTCTCCCGGACGCCTATTGTCCGTCGATTACCCGTTCGCGATCAGCAAACAGTCGACGCCGACTACTACGGCCGTCATCGATTATGCGGTCAGAAACGTTTCTGTGGCTCTGTGCCATCAGCCCTCCGGCATACCATCTGTCGACGAATATTTTACCGGTGAGCCTATATAATTAATTTTATTTAGTTATGTCCACTTGTTCTCTATATATTATATTAGAGGTGCATGATACACGATTTAAGTAGGTATTTAATTGTCAGTACCAAATATTGCTTGTACTTGCGAAGAGATATAATCAGTTAGGTAGCTCGTGCTCTATACTACGCATGCAGTCTGCTTGTTTCCCTGTATAGTGTTATTGAACAAAATAATATAGGTATTCACTGGTGATAAGCTCACATTTGAGCCACTTTGTGTTCACGCTGCAGCGCAGTCTGCAATATTATAGAGTCTGTACACATCTAAAAATCTTTCAATAAAACGGGCCTATATATAGTAATTATAAATGTAAAATGTAATATTGTATTATAAGTAGATAGATTCATAGTTTTCTTTAAAATGTTTTTATGGATTAGTAATTACGAATCTTTACAGAAAATTATTCTTAAGGTAGTTAGGACTTGATTTAAATATATTAAAATTAAATCTATACCTACATAATACTCATTATATGGGTAAACATTTTTTTTTTAAATTAAGCAGAATAGTTTTCTAAGCTGTATGTACATTTTGAAAGGAATATATAAGCAAAGTGGTTGTTTTAACTTATTATTATATTATATTAGTGGTATATTGGCGACCAATATTTTTGGGGTATACCGTCATACCGAGCACACTTTTTGTGAATACCTGCAGTAATTTATCATTTGTCGTATAAACTACTTTAAAACATATCAACTTAATTCTAGAAACATCACAATTTTTTATCTTCATTTTAAATATACGTTAAATAAAGCATTATAGTCGTTTAACGGGTTCATTTTCGATCATAGACCTTACAGAATAAGGTGAAGGTCTACCAATGAGTTTCAATGTGTTATTATGGCAATATTTTTGTGTTGTGTAGACATTATAGTATAATATATAGATCGAATTGTTACATAAAAACTGATTGTATATTGACGTAATTAGACTTGAATTGTATTTATTATTATTTCATGAACAATACTTATTTTCTTCTTGTGGATCGTTAGTGTCGGGCTACTCATTGGTCTCGTCGTATTTATCTTTTATTTCAAATAACCAATCAATATTCATCAGCCAATCGAAATAATAACATGATCTGTATTGATATTATTAAATAAGTAATAAAAGATTTATGTATGGAAAAATATATTAAATTCCATTATTTTACTCTCTTAAGTTTATAACTATATAGGTAATAGAAAATGCTGAATTACATAAATGCTGTTATTCTTAAAATTCATTTTTTTGTTTTTTTTTTAAATTCAAAATGTAAGACAAAACATTAGTCAATAAATATTAAGAATAATTATAAAGAATAATGAGATTCATTGTAAGAGGCATGGAGTGGAAATTACACATTAGTAACACCTACGTATTTTGGTTATTTATTTGTTAGTATTTAATAAATAACAATTCCAATTGCGTTTTTTTTCTGCTAGGAGGGTTATCAATGATCTCTATTCTTGCGATAACTTATCAGGAGTAAAAAGAGAGTACATATTTTTTATTAAAGAGTTAGCTAGTGTGGGAGATCAATTTGGAATAAAAGCATTTGTAATATAGTTTGGTGAGAGTATTAACTGTCAAAATTTGTAGATATTATGTATTGTTATGTTAGTCAGATATCTTGAGGAACCAGTAATAACATCTGCTGAACGATATTTTTTGAAAAGCTTGAATTGGCTAACCATTAGATGGTTTGGCTGATTCTCAAATTTGTATAGGTACTATAATATGATCAAACCGGTGTGATCACATTTTTGTACTGGAGTGGTTTGGTTCTGAGATTTAATTTTGATTTTGGAAGAGTACGGAAAATATGATTATTTTTTTTTAGGTTTCAGCCTTAACTTGAGGTTGACTGTTTATCCAGTGTTATTCCAAGATATTTGGTTATATTTTGACGTTTTATTCTGTAATATTTATGTTATTATTAAGTATAATTACGATTTATTTAAAATAGTTTACCTACTTAAAATTATTTGTATAGTGCCCAGAAAATCTTAACACACCGGGATGCAATTATAGTCTTAGAAAGACTGCATGGATCTATATATATATTTATATGAAATAATATTTTACCCGAAAAAAATCTTTTAAAATTGTCTGCATGGTTTATTTACCCCTAACAGTTCGTTTACTTGCCGTTAGGCTTTATTCTTGTCGATAGTCATGCATAATACATTTTTAGGTTTCGTTCACATACTTAATATAGGTGCGAGGTGCCTATGTACATAATATTATGTACAATGTACTGCGAATACCCACAGCCGTGGCTGTCTGCACAACTTCGACAGCCATCATGATCATATTTAAATATTAAATACTAAATAGTAAACATATACGTATAAAGGTACCTAATGAGGATATTCGCGCACAACTTTTATCATTGTCATTGGACCTTGGTGGAATGCCAAAAATAATGTTTTGTTATCGTGACTCGTACCTATATTATATTATATATAGGTATAGATATTTTTTTTATAAAAATGGAAAACTGTGGGTGAAAAAAAGAAATTCATTGCATAACTAATGCGTGTAAGTATACATGTATATAGAGCTATGCGTAGTATTACATTTTTTTCTTGAAGATCGCGTAAATTCTTATAACCCTTGCACGGTTTGCGGTCGTTTGGACACGGAGTCATGAACATTTCAAGGTTGTTGTGGCCAAGGCGGATTTTTCTCCGTGTGTACATTGATATACACATCATTTTACGTTTCGGGATTGTCTGTCATGTAATATAATATTTAATATATATAGGACATGAGTACCATACACTTGTTGAAAAAAATAGTGTGGCAGAGCAAACATCATCATTTCCATCGATTATATTTATTTTTGATTGCGCAATTCAACGGAGTATAATATAGGGTATTACCTCAAAGTGTTCTCAATAGAACAGGTATTTACAATCGTGTATTAATATTATATATTGCTCACTTATATCACAAACACGTGCGTCGAAACGCGCCAAGAGGAATGGTCAACAAGGTGGCGTTGTAGTGGACAGACCACTTTCTCTGTAATATATATTTCTCTCTCAATCTCTCTCTTTCTACGTATCACTCTATCTCCCTCTAAAATGTTTTGTTTCTGTTTTTGTTAATTTGTTCTCACTCCGGTTATAATATTTACTACCGCATGTGTACCTACCATATTGCGTCATGTATACACCCATTAAAGAGGAGAGTAGCAGACTCTCTTGCCTTGAACTATTGATTTTGTAGAAAGCAATAAAGTATCCGGAAAACGAAAATATTTCAACAATCTCTGTAACGATGAGCTTATAATATCAATTGTAATAATAAACTATACTAAAATAAGTATACATTTTTTTTTTACTGATATTTTATATTATCATCATATACTCACTTTTGCACAGCCGATCCAACCAATCTATGATGATGTGTTATCCTATGAACTATACGAGCATACGAAGATGTAGCGACCTTATCTTGAGCCCCTCGTTCAGTACCCGGGTGTCAAACCAAAGGAATCGATTCGCAGTGTCATCTGCAGTCAAAGGTCCCAAACCACACGCAGTCCCTTTAAACCATCTTTCCACGACAATAAACGCGTGAAATGAATATTTAGTAGATTTTATTACTATCTTATATTATCTTAAATAATATACCAAGTCACTTATATAAAGGCATAATGGTCTTATTGAGTAATACATGGCAATTTTAGTTAAGATTCAATCAGAAACATTCGGTTAATCATAATTTATTATTTTTACCATTTATACACTCAATTAATTACTTAGTTTCTATTTTTTAATCATTCTAAATTGTTTTTCGTATTCCACTTAATTTAAATCCATACGTTTATAGGATCAGATGATAAATAAAATCAATGATCATGCGAGCATATTGTATTATTGTACCTACAATATTAGGTATATATTCCTCTGCGGCTCTGCATGTAAATACATTGTACGTAGGTAATATCGTATAAGTATAAAATAAAGTTTATCGTTTATGTTTTTATAATAATGAACAAGTAGTCTGCATATTATGATTTTATTATTTGTTCAATAAACATTAAATTAACGCATCATGTATAATGTATTTCTGTATTGTATATTTTAGAAAGTATTATACAAAGTATAGTGATGTATTACATAGGAATTTATTATATATAATATTATACAATAATACAAATATTATGTAAGATAATAGTTATACTTGAGTTATATTTCGTAGTTTTTTTTTTACATTAAAGATACTTATTATATGTATCTTGTTAATTTATAAATGTTCAGCTATGCTCTGTGAGCACGCCTGAAAATGTTTCGAAAGGCCGGAGGGTCTGGTCTTATTTGATATATATTGCGATAAGTGCATAATTTAAAGTTTTCGATCAACATTTGTACTAGGTATAAAACAACCAAAATGATTTAAACTTGTTATTGACAGTTGTAAGTTGGCCGGGAGCTGGTTAAACTTGTGGGCATTACCTACCTGCTTTTGTATTTTGCGCAAGCATGAGTATATAATATGACTTATATACGTACCGTAACTAGTTACAGTAACCAGCCATATATAAGGTTAGTCACCTAACTATATAATGTGCTACTTTATTCTTATAACTTATGATTTTTGTAAATAGTAAATCATATTTTTGTAATTAACTGCACTCAAAAATTTTAGTCTGCAAGTAAAATTTTACTCTTTTTTCACTGGAATAAAGGACTTATCCGTGGCTTTCTATTTTGTACGTAACCAATTAAACATCATATGCCCTTGTCACTTTATATTTTTCGTATGAAGAAGCTGATAACTTACGCCTTACAATTAAAGTTGTGTACTATTTTTTTTAGGGAGTTATATAACACTGTGCTGTAGTTTCTCGTTTCTTTCTGGCCAGGTGATGAAGAGTAATCTGTTGGGCGGCGCGGTCTATCTTTTTGTGGACTAGATTACATTTCACCACTTCAATCCCCACCCAAAGTAACACATTTAAGTTTAAATTAATTTATGCTGAGAAAAATAAATTAAAGAATAAGTAATTATTAATTTTACTCTCTACGTAATGTCCTTATGTACTTATTAATTATAATACCTATTTATCTGCAGTTATTAGTTTTAAAAACAAATTACAACTACTATCGACGAGTGATGTCTTAGTTGAATTTACTAATGAGTCAGCAGCTTTATAACTAGATTGGTCGCTAATTAGATAAGTTCTAAATATATACGGACCACGTAGGTTGTAGGTACAACGATGCATAAATATAACTATACATATACTTTCTATTTAATTGAAATTTTGAAACCAATAATGCACGATTAATAATATCTTAAATTGTATACGCTGTACATAATAAAAATAATAAGCTTTTCGATTGATGATTGGGATCGTTAAAATTTATAACGCGTTTGTTTGACAAGACCGGTTTTTGTTAATTAGTACTCACAATACCTACGGATCAAAATGATCGTTATAGAGTAGGTATACCTGTATCTGACCATAAACTTATATAATATATAATTTTGTAATGACAAAATCAATTTTAAGATATAATAATTATTTTTTTATGTTATTGTGGTTTTTTGTAGTTTCTTCATTTGTGTTGTTTAAATTAGAGCGTTTTCTCAACAACAATTAAAAAATGTGCTTTTATCGGACCACGCTTTCCGTTTGCGCTGATCAGGGTCACTACTTAGGAAGCTTATTACAAAATATACGCCATAATTATTATTTATATTTTATTTTTATTCTGTTCACGGTCCATTCCGCATGTGTGATCTGATCCTGCACATCTTGAAATATTAAGAGTAGGTATAACCATCGGTCCGTAAAGCACGTCATTATATAATATTATTGACTAACTATTGTATCATAATATTATTATATGTTTATATATATGTTCTAATGCTCTTGTCTCAAACCTAAACACTTACTTTTAAGGAACTGTCGACTTCTTTAGGAAACTTAATGTTGCGATTGTTTAATACTCTAATTCTGGTATACCAGCAATCGTTTACATTTGCAAAGATATTATTATATACGATTAATGATTGTTAATGATGACAAATGCAGGTTTGGATTCAGAATATTTTGGGAAGCAAATAAAAAAAAAAATTGGTTATACCTTTCTATTTAAAAGTTGTAGTACAAATTTGTTTTATTGGTGGCTTAGACGTCGGGAGGAACCCGAGCACCCATAGCGCTCCCCTTGAATCCATGCCTGTGATGATGTACTATAAATCGTTAATTATAATTATAATATATTATAATGCTTACCTATTTATTTTTTGTTTACTGCAGCTATAAACCTGACGGGAGTGACGATATTTACGGTTGGTGCTGTAATCGTGGTCATGATCCTGTATCTGTATGTGGACACTCTGAGGTGTATCATCAAAAATGCGCCGCCCATGGTTAAAACCCACTCTGCGTTCATACTTAGCGTATACCCGGTAAGTTTCAGTCGTCAAGCATTGTGAGCATTTGCACTGCAGCCAGACAAGGCAATCCCCTCTCCCCCAAAAAAGAAAAAAATTCATATTGAATGATTTATTATTATTTATCACTTGGATTCAATTTTGGTCCATTTTAGAGTCGTTAATAGTTTATCTTTGGTTTTACCGTCTCATCATGGGAATAAACAATTTTTATTTTTCATTGATAAATATTTAACTAAAAGTTTCAGAGCACACTTGATTTTTTTTGTTAAAGGAATACGTTTGATTATTATACACTGGCATTTGTATGTTTTCTCAGTTATGTGTATTATTGTCTATAACGCTTAAAAAAACTAATAAATATTTTAAACATTGATAAAGGGGTCGGGGTGTGAGTATTCGAATTTGTATGCTTATTTAAATGTATTTAGATTCGACCCATATATGGCTATAGACTGCTATCGCTGAAGTAGTGTTATGGAAATGGTGGGGAAGGGGGGTCAAAGGAGTTAATTGATCCCGGATGTTGTTGAATTATTGCTCTTTCGACAATTCTCATATCTCTAGATTTATTACTAATATTTATATTTTATAATCAATGATGATATAACCTGTATATAATAATATATACGATACATATTATGCCTATATAAATAATATGGGGGTTGGTAGGTAGGTACCTAATGAAGCGATAAATGAATTTCAGACATACCGCAGAACATCGGGCCATTGGTTCCGTATACCCTGCAACTAACAATATATGATGATTACGGAATAAACGTCATAACTCATAATATTTAACATACGGTATAGGTACCTTTAAAACTCACATGTTACGAGTTTACGAAACTGCAATTATATTTATGTAAAATGTATAATGCATCTTTCGATCCAACAGGTCGTCGCGGTGGCCACTTATTGCGCAATCCTGGTGCCTAGAGCTCACCTTCTGGCCGAAGCCATGACTCAGGGCATGTTCATGGCTTCGATGTATCAGCTGTTCTGTCTGTTCATGGCGTACTGCGGTGGAGAAGCCAATCTCATCGCTTCCGTAAAACCACAGTCGTTGGACATGCAAGTGCCACCCTGTTGCTGTTGGCCGTGCTGCTGTTTTTTGCCTAAATTCACGCTAACCAAGTACGATTATCGTGTAGATTTAGTAGTTTGTAAAAATATTACTTTTAAGTTTATAACTTACAACTTATAAGTACATATAGAAATTACCTATTATCGTGAACCTATACCTACATATGTTTGTTTGCGAAATACGGCAAACAGTAGGTATACAGGACGAAATGCAGTCGGATAGAATATTATAAAGTGTGTAACGACACTCGGTTGGGAAGGTTTCCAACTTATAACTTGAAAACATAAAAAAACATTTTAAAGGGGATACATTTTAATTACATTAAAGTTATAAGATACATTATGTATTTTTTTCAAAATTATCTGTTTAATATATGCTGTTTGATTAGGTAGGTATAGAAGTTTTTAATAGTATCTAGTAGGTACTTCATTAAAAACTTAGCTAAAATAAGAAGTGTGGATGGAGTGTAATAAAGGGTGCTGGAGCTGTGTCTCCACTTCTTTTTGAAGAAACTCTGGTTCTACGGTTAAATAAATTACCTGCACTCCACGTGTTTTTGCAGTGCCTAGTTAAAATGTGTGTAGACAATCCGAAAAATTACAACAAATATGCCATTCCATGAACCATCATTAACCATTATATATTATGCGTAATAAGGTACTGCAGCAAAAAATGTATATCTAAATAAATATTTGTATACCAATAATCTGTTTACGCGTCGTTATATATTTTTGTTTATACAATATATTGTATTCTGCAGGAAACATTTAAGGCACCTGAGAATGTTGGTGCTACAATTGCCCGTAGTCCAAGGTTTTGTATACATGGTGTTGCTCGTCATGTGGGCTGAAGAAGAGGTAATATATACTTATTACTTATATGCCCAATAATATATTATTTACTATTATTCATTACCTGAATTGAATATTAATACAATTGATATATTTATATTATACGTCGTAAGTCATTTGAAAAATTATAGAGCTTTCGCGAAAATCCTAGGTTCCTTGCAAAGTAATAGACCGTTTCGATACATGCATTTTTTTTCGTAGACAGACTGAAATTGTCTTTGTTTACGTAGAGAGGTAGGCCCGGATTGAACCGGCGCGGCGAGCTACCGAGAAACTCTCGAGGTAGGCCATGTAAAAATTGGACCGGTCATTCAACTAATTATGACTGATAAACTACAGCAGTAATATTATGAGATGCCTAATTAATGAGGTGATTAGATATTTTACGTTATTATTTTTACATAATAAATGTGCAGCGGTGTTATCTGTTATGGTTGTGCCTATGTATGTATGTATGTATGCAATAAACAAATATGCAAATAGTAAAGCATTTCCAAGTTTTTTGAACTCTAACGATATGCCCTATATAAATTATAGTTAAGAGCACACCTTAAAATTGAAGTCCAGCTTAACCTATATAATAGTACATATTATTGTGTATATTATTACGTCAAAACCTGTAGCCACATTGCGTAAGCTTATTATTTAATAATTAATATAAAATGTTCCGGTTAACAGAGCTTGTACCAAGTCAACTACATGTACATGCAACCATTCATCGTGATATCCATCATATGCGGCATGTGGGGCATCTCGATGACCATGAGAGTGCTCGGAGAAATACTCAAGGATCACGGCATCCAAGGGAAATTCGTGGTGCTCCAACTGGTGCTGGTATTGGCCAAGTTACAGGGACTAGCGTTTAGAGGGATAGTGTGGGCAGGATGGTTACCCTGCAAGCCTCCAATTTCACCCACCGTTTATGCGAATCGTACGTACCAATATATTTATATTATTATTCAGTATACCTAAATACAATGTATACCAGGAGATTAAACTAGGCTAGGTGTTTAATGTAAGACACTCAATATATGTACTTTAAAACCTATTAAAATATTTTTTTGAAAATATATTTTTACATTATTTTAAGTCGTTAAAAAATAACATTCTTAAACACCCACTAGCATTAATTTTACGAAGAAAAAGTAAAAATTATAAACAAACGCTTTACTTAAGTACGATAAAAATAGAATTTTCACTCACAAACACTGTAAAAATTGACCATGTTATACTTGATACAATCACCCGTCATGTCCACAGTGATATACAACTCGACCATGTTATGGGAAATGTTGGTGTTGGCCGCGTTGGCCAGGAAGCTCTACAAGAAACCGTTGCCGGACCAGTGTTTCGTCGATCCTCCGAAGATCACGTGCTGTGTGGATTTGCCTAGCAACCAGGAAAACAACAACATCATAACCGGCACGTACAACCAGTGTTTCGACATGAATGCTTAGAAAAATATATAAAGTCATATCGTTCCAGTTGGTGCACCATGTACGCGGTGACCGCCATGGGCAACTCTTTATTGGTTTTTGACTTTGATGACGACACACGCGTATCTATTCCACGCGTACCTATAAATACATAATAATATGTGATATTATGTTATATGCATAGGCGTGCCGAGTGCGCAAAGTTTAATCGTAGCAGGGTATGCTGCTTCCAAAATTTGCTCCCTGAAAATATAAATGCCCTAAATAGTGAAATACTCTTTTAACCTACCTTTGCCTTTAAAATATTTATTATTTATTAGTATTTATTACTACAACTACTCGTACTTACGCTTTTTATTTGAAAATAATAATAGGTTTTACAATAAACTACCGTCATAGCGAAAAAATGTATAACTTAGTTGGTAGTTTTAAATGTTTGTAAATATATTTATATACTTTTCATGTGTTGAGCGGGGTTTGAACCCCCACTCACCGTTTCTATGGCCCTGTCTATCCCAGCAGGGTACCAACCCTTATGTGCAAGCGCATACCCTGTGCAGTGTACACAAGCCTCGTCCGCATGCCTATGCCTATATTACAAGTATTTAGTATATAGTATATTATTGTATTATGCTATGAGTGCTGATTTCACGTCGCTTTACATAGGCACTTCCTATTCGAAATATCGATTTACTATAGTATAATTTATTATAGATAGTAGTGCACGTGTACCAGTGTAAGAGCAACTCCGATTTTTTCGTCGGAAAGTGAAAAGCACACACACAACATTAGGTACCTATATTATTATACTCTGTAGCCGACTAAAGACGCGTTTTTATACCTACTGTACATTTTTTTTATTTTTAAATATATTTTTACGAAACGTTTTATACTATTAACATTTTTATCCAGAGTACACTTTACCTATATTACCTGTACATAATAATTTATAAGCTTCAAAACTATCGATACAATTTTTTTTACCATTGGATAACCTGTAAAATAGGTTTACGTTATTTTAAACTTCCAGACTATAAAAAAAAAATATTGTCTCGTGTGAAAATAACTTCAGGCATCGACTTATTCGTTTCCGAAGATCATAGACACAAGTGATGAAGAAATTTTTTCCCATACTAAAGCTAAATGGAAGACGTACTGCACTGGTCTGTTTTTTTATTTTTTATTTCTTGGTCAAACGCCTCCTAACTAGGTTATAAGCTCATAAAGTCCTGACTCTTTCAGCTAAGCACCCAGTCGGCTGCGATTGTGGTTTACCGAAACTAAAATATGTAAAATCATATTATATTTATTATTCAAGGAGTACCTTTACACCTTTTCACAAGATATACTAGAAAGTTTGACGAGTATGATTTATGAGCCTATCCATAGAGATACCCACCTACCTACTGTGAAAGGGTTGTTAAACGGGGTAGACTCGGATGAAATAATTGACGAAGTCGCCTAGTTTAATAATTTATCGCCATAAAATAATTATACCGATGATGATCAATCGTGTCATTGTTATCATATTCTAGACCTAAGTGCAATGGGTGTATAAAGTGTGTCATACGAACGAAGCAATCAAAATTGTTTTTCTTTTGGTGGCCCTTTTAATATATTTCGTTGTCACAAATAAAACCTAGGTACCCACCCACTTTTGCTTTAGTATAATATTAAAACATGTCATATAAATAAATTAACATGTCACCCCATTGTTCAATATTTATTTCGTATTTTTTAAAGTGATTTTTGTTTGTACACTTCAGTAATAATGTGTTTGACCAGAGGTGACATAAAGGAAACTAGTGTTCGAAAATACTTTAAATAACAACATACAAAAATACTAACTTAATAGTTTATAAAATTATAACTGTCAGCAGTAAAACAGCCTTAGCATTTTTTCTTTTTAACGATAAATAATAATATTGATTATCATAAAACTAAATATTGAATTTAATGCTAAACAATTGGAAGAACATTAGGAAAGGTCTAAAATCAATAACAGTACACATATTATTAGATGATTTGCTTTTATTAAAAAAACAAAAAAAAAACTAAAAATCACTAATACTTCATGGATTTATAATACTGGTATGTGGTGAGTGCAATAAGATGATTAACAAGAAAACTTAAAAAGTTAAACAATAATTTATTATTATTATGATGAAACTATAACTAAAAATTCTAAATGCCAATATGATTTTTTTTTATTTTTTTATTTTATTTATACTTAGTGTTGATTACTAAAGATTATATAGTTATGATTTATTGAATTAAAAAAACTAATAAATACTTCTGGGATACAATAATTGTTGTTTAATGCGAATAATTATTATTTAACTAATTTTTTTTTATTACCTACTTTATGATTATTAATTGCGGAATCGAAATAACAATATAATATAAAGAACACATTACGGAATAAAATGTTAGTTAGTCAAAATATCAATAATACTTTAAGAGTATTCAAAAGTTCGAACAACGCTAAATTATTATTTTAAAGTTATGGTATTTAATTGAATAATATATAGTAGATACTATTATTAATAAATCTTCAAATATTACAGTAATCAAGGCAACAAATATTGTTTTATACCTTATATAATATATCATTATGTTATAATTATTATAAAAGCTAGATATTATTGTATTATTGCTATATATTTTAATAATTTCTATATGAGCTTGATTAATTCCAATTAATTTTTCTATAAAACAATATTACAGAAAATGAATGCAACAATAAATATTGAAAAAAATCAGCAAATTGTATTCTTGACCTAAGCTTAAATAATTAATATTTTGAATATAAAGTGATAATTACAAACTAAATTATAAATACAACCTAAAATATATTATGGATCCTTAATAAGAATATGATTGAATAATAATTTATCACATATTGATACTAAGCAAAAATTATTGTTATTAAATGAAATGTTTATTTCTTTTAGTAATAAATATCTAAACATATTATTACTTCAATAAAATTGACAAATAATAATTAGTTACATTTTGTAAGGTCTACAAGAGAATAATACGTTTTTTCTTTTAATGTATCTAATATAGTACATTTCTTTAAATTTATTAGCGTCCATCTATGATAAAAATCATAGTTTTTTATTACGAATAGTTTAACTTCACTAAAAATCAAGTTTGTAATAACAATTTTATTTTTACACTAGTATTAATATATTATTTAGTTAATGAGTGTCTATTTTGAGTTAAATTTTTTTGACTTTTTCAAATAATAAACTTAATACCTTAGTCTCTTTATCTTCTTCGTTGGCTGATAGGTCAACTAATTTGTTACTTGGTTCAATATTAGTTTCCATACTGCCTGAGTGTGAGGACACACAAGTTCCACCAGAAATTTCAATTTTGTTTTTTGTACAATCTGCATCAACAGCTTTTCCACCAACCGATTCCACATTATATTTATCAACTAATAATTGTTTTCGATTGTTTCGATCAATGATTTTTTCTACATTACTATTATTTACTGAATATTCATTAACCATAGTCTTGATTTTAGCATTTATATGTGAATACTCATCAATAATTGTCTCTAACTTGAGGTTTCCTTTAGCATATTCACCAATAACAGATTGAATATCGACATTGTTTTGGGAATATTCATTAATCAATGTCATTATATCAGAATTCCTTTTTGCATATTCTTTAATTATTGTATTAAGGTCTACATTCTTTTTTGAACCCTGGTTGATTATTAAATCAAGGTCAGTATTTGTCTGGGAATATTTCTCAACCTCAGTTTTCGTTTCACCATTTTTTTCATTTTTTTCATTTTCTTTAACAATACTGTCATCAACACCATTGTTTTCCACTGAGTAATTATTGATAGCTGATTCAATATCAGAATTTTTCTGTGCACATTTATTCATAGTGTTTTCCATATCATCATTTCTCTTTGAACATTCATTTATTTCTTCCTCCAAATCAGTATTTTTTTTTGAATATTCATTAATAGTTGTTTCTAAATCTGTATTCTTCTGTGTGTACTCACTCAATACTTTTTCAAAATCTGTACTTTTTTGTGAGTCGTCATCAGTTGATTCTTGGTTGTTATTTTTGTTTTTAGGTTCATTTGAACTAGTAGCACTGTTTCTGTTTATTTTATTTACGTCATCTTCATGTAATTTGCTTGTTTCTTGGAGTTTAATATCAGTGTTCTGAGTAGTATTGCAATCACCTAATGGCTCTTTAACAGTTTCATTATGGTTTTTCTCTAGCGTAGTAACATTTGTTGGCTCTAATTCATTTTTAGGATACACATTTTGTAATTTTTCTTCCAATTTTGATTTTATCGAATCCCCAGATTTAGTCTTTTCAGCTTCTGCAGCTTTGAATTTGGCTCTATCTGCCAACATCTACAAAAAAATTAATTTGTTTAAAATGACATACAATCAACTTTAAAACATTATTTATTTTTATTTGTTATTAATGATTAAAATTTATTTTACCTTTTGTTGATGTAGAAGCATGCGGCGTCTCATATTTGTACACAACTTGCTAGTTTTAACTACATCTTTAACATCTTCTCTTTGTTCATAACGTTCACTCCAACTCTTGTCATCGTTTTTTTCTTCAATTTTTTCTCCAATTATTTCGTTTTTAATAGCTTCTTCAATTTGTGTATTATTATCCTTTTGATTAGGTCCTAGTAGAGCACGTATAGCTTTTGCTTTCATTTCTAATTCTAAAATCTCTAATAATGTTTTTCCTTCTTTTTCCTTTGATTTTTCTTCTTCTGTTTCACTATCTGTTTCAATTTTTTTCTTTTTTAATGATTTTATTCGTTTTTCTTTGAGATGTCTCTTTTGGCCAGTTTCATCTTTTTTTCCTGTTTCTAATTTATTTTGTTTCTTAACATCATCAATAGAGTCATCAGAGTCTGACGATGAATTCATTTCTTTGCCTAAAATAAATAATATATTTTACAATAAATAACATCAAATATCATAACAATGAATTTTATATTACTTATTAGTTATTACCTTTCAGTGAGATTTATGTTTTGGAAAAAAAAAACCATCCCCAGGATTCATTTTTACGGATAAGTTTAAAGACCCCATGGTTTATAAGTAAATAAGAAATAAGAAAATCCACATTGAAAACTCAATTAAAAACATTCATATAAAACCCAAAGTATATGAATGACTGAAGGAGTTCGGTGCTACAACCTGTGGAGTAAAACAAACAATAAACGTTTACGACCTCTGCCTCCACATGAGATACTCCTATCAGATGACAACTCTTATATGTACACAAACTTTACCTTGATACATAGTTATGTTTTTTTTTTATAAAAAATAAAGTTTTATAACATTGGTTTAGAAGTTAAATATAGATCAAATATAATTTACCTTCCAATGTAGCCAACACTCGCTTCTTTGACATGCACAATAACTGAATGAGACAATCTGTTTTCAACTCTTCAAATGTCATATCCTAAAAAGAACTAAGTTGTATTAAAACATACAAGGTTATGAAATATAATTTGTTAAGTAATAACATACCTTAAGTTCTGGTGGTATAAGTCGAGCAAGCCGTTTACCACGTACAACAGAAAACAATTGTTGTATTAACTGTTCAGGGTCATTTGCATAATGACTGAGAGGAAATAAGTTAGTAGGCGACAAGCTCATTGACTCCTCATCGGTACTAGAGTCATTGCCCAACTAAACACAGGGCAATAGAAGTAGGTATGTAGATACAATTCAAAAGATAATTAACATTTTATTATTAGTTAGAAACCAATCAATTTAAATTATGAATTATGCATATTGGTACTTTTTGGACATCGCAACCACCAACAGTTGTCGGTAATTCTGGTTTGATTATCTTGAATTTTTTTTTGGAATTCCTAATTTTGGCGATCGAAGTTGGCAAACAACAGGAACTAATACTACTACTTCATACGAAAAATCTAACAATTGAATACACTACAGCCTTAGCAATGAAGTGAATTATTTGATGTAAGAATGTTACATTCCATTCCTACAGAAAAGCCTACATATTTTATAATGTACAATAATACATAGTAAGGATAACCGAATCACAATTAACGACAAACGTTGGTAGTATTTTTTGTTTCATTTGAGTATTACCATATTTATAGCTTTAGAAAGCAAAATATGGATCGTATAATAATATATGAGCCTATAGACATTTTTTTATTAAATAAAATTATGATTGCATTATAAAACAAATTAAGTTGTATTGTAATTATTTATCAACTATCATATTTTGACAGTAAAACTATTTGTCAAATAGAACATGATAATTATTATAAGTAAAAATGAAACAGGTGAGACTTAATCATTAAACTGTAATATTACGATGTCCACAACAGACAGAGACTTAAACATTATAATTACAATAACTATTGGGTTGTTTACATCATTTTTGATCGCTCTATATAGATTGGCTTTTTTCCGCTGATTGTTCAGATGAAAGTCAATAGTCCTTTTCATGGCCATGTCTGATAATTGGTGTTCATAGGTAACAATAATAATTGTTAGTTACCACAGTATGGCGTCGAAACGGCTTCGGGGACGAAACCGTCAAACACGGGAAAATAACTAATAAGTTATATATGTACAGTTATACAGTTATTATAAGCAAACATTTTGTAGTTAGTTGAGTACTTACATTATTACGCTGTCACTTTTACGGCGAAGTCTCGGGTTTTTGCAATTTTGAATCGAAACGAAAACGACGACCAAAGGTGGTGATATACGATGAAATTCATAGACAAATTATTGTATTAACGGCGAAGACTGTAAAAATGAAAACACAAAACAAACTTAAAAGTGAAAACCATGAACTAAGATGTCACTTCTCAGCCCATAAAGTGTCCTAGTCCGTGCTGAAAAGTGGAAACTAAACGAAAAGCGAAAACTATTAACTGAAACTCCGAGTAGCACGCAGATCGCGCTGCAGTCGTATCAGTTACTGCTTATTTGCGATAGCAAAGAATTGGAATTTTATTAATTTATCAAGTTTTTAGCATTTTTTTCGAAAAAAATTACAATTTTTAATGATTGTACCCATTCCTATGTATTACTTTGGCATGTCCTATGATGAATGATTGATGATTAAATTTAGAAATTCGTTATCAACATTTACGATTCACCGATAACATAGAACAACTTTATTATATGAATAATAATTATCTATTGTTTTATGCCGGTAATTTCACCTATTCTGCGGTACTACCACAACTATTTATTATGACATGTCTTTTAAAATTCATCAACCAAACTAACGGATTGATTGGAGTTTAGGAATAGTTAATTAATGGTAATTTAATATTATAATATCAAAAAAAGCATGTTACTCGTTAGTACTCTTCGCCAAAGTTTAAGAAAAAGGACAAATTGTCACTACCTATTTGAGTACATCTCTGAGATTGATAATAAATACCTAACCCAACTTAACCCAGGTATATATTATCAATCTCAGAGAAATACACGCCGATATATATATATCTGTGGGAGTACATAAACAAATAAGCAATATAGATTTCTAATCACTATCACTCTAGATGATAACACAACAAAATATCTACTATCTTTTATAATTATTATTAATTTATTATTAATTCGTGTGTAGTATTTAATTTTTTACCGCTAAACTTAAAAATATGTTATTATGTTAAACTCCAACAAAAAATAACATTTGTCTCATCCGTAAAATCGTAATACTTGTTTGCTGAAATTTTGTTAAAATGAAAAACAAATTTGACCTGGACTTTAATGTACTCTGTAGGCTTTGCCTGCACAAAGGGCCTGAACTGCGTCCGATTTTCGATTGTGATTTTTCTTACCGTATCGAGTCGTGTGTTGGAATAGTAGTAAGTAAAATATACATATAATACAGACCATTTGTAATGTTAATAAATACTAAATTATATTATATTCTCAACTACAGATACGGCAGTGTGATCTTGGGCCAGTCCATATGTGCGTCAACTGTCTGAGTAATTTAGAAAATTGGGAAGAATTTAAACAAAAATGTATATCTTCCAATGAATGCATTCAAAACTGCATCAAGCAGTTGGAAGAAGAGAAACTAAATTTGACTGTAGATAATTCTATTAAGCTCGAAGAACAACTAGAAATAGATGAACAGGAAGATATTCATGACAGTACGTTCAACAACGAATTTAACAATCAAGACTCTGATAATGATTCGTCAAAATCTAAGTCGCCCATTTTACTAACAGTAATGCAGTTGCTGCCAGTTGTTATTTCATAGTTTACATAATGAATTCATTAATATTTTCAGACACGAGAAGTCTACTCGAGAGCTGTTAAAAAAGAAGGGAAGACTTTTGAAGTGGCAAATACTAAAACATCCAATAAGAAAAAACGATACGGGTGTGGAATGTGTTCTATAGATTTCACGGAAAAAGAAACACTGTACAACCATTTAATAGACTTCCACAAATTTGAAGACAATAACACCCCACATTACTGTCTAATATGCAATAAAGGATATTGTAACTATTCACTTTATCAAAACCATTTGGCTACTGAACAGGATATTCATGGATCCATTCAAATTCAGGTAACTTCAAGAAATATGTTTATTATTATTACATAGGCAGGTAAGTAAACTTTTTGAAGTTGTATTGGTTAAACAGTAATCTACATTATTTTTACATTATTTTTTTTTTATCGCTACTATGTTAAATTTTAATTGGATGTTTCCAGGATAAAATCAAAGACTGTACAATTGGTTGTGGACTATGTACTTGTAAATTCAGCCGGTCGACTAGTCTCTATCGTCATCTCAGAAATCATGCATTGAAAAAAGACCTTATGCCTCATTTGTGTTCATTTTGTCAAGTGGGATTTCTTGACACATACAGTCTTTACTTGCATGCATCAACCGAACATCACGCTGCATCAGTCACTGTAAATGAACCAAAAAAAGTATTTATTTTTTATTTTCCAAAATAGTATAGTGTCGTAAGCATTTAATTTAAATATTTGATTGATGCATTTTGTATAGGAATGTTCTGACCTGACAACCATTCTTAACCAAGGGGGAGAATTATCTGGCAAGATGACTATGGCCAACGACACTGCAGTTGATGATGAGTACAAGGACAACAAATATGCGATCACTACCAAGCGTAAAATCAAAAAACTCAACACACTGGAGGACAAGCGTGCAAAGTATCGAGAACACTACAGGCGATTCCAGTCAAAGACATACGCATGTGAATTCTGCGACGTCGCCTATTCCCGGTTCTGTGATTTGTTTAACCATGACCGTACAGCCCATGATGACATGCCCAAAGAGTTCAGCTGCCCCACTTGCGGCAAACTGTTCCTGACTGACAGCCGGCTACAGATCCACCGGAATGCGTTCCATGCAGAGAAGGCGTTTAGCTGTGACGTGTGCAACGTGCGGTGCAAGTCTAAGCACACGCTGCGTACACACATGCGCAAGCACAGTGGCGTGTTTACCTGCACACACTGCGGCCTGACAACAGCCAGCAACGCGGCACTTGTGTCACATGTGCGCATACACACTGGCGAGAAGCCATTTGTGTGCGATCTATGTGGCAACTCATACGCATCCAAGCTGGGGCTTACGTCACACAAGCGCACCCACCAGCAGGAGGCACTGTTCAAGTGCAACGTGTGTGGGTACACGGGTTCCAGCCATAGTTCCATATACATACATAGGCAGACGCACAACTCAGACAAACCATTTGTGTGCGATGTGTGCGGAAAAACATTTAAGATCAAGGTGCGGTTGGTTGACCATCAGAAGATACACTTCGCATCCAAGAACTATGTATGTGAGGTGTGCAACAAGGCTTTCCTGGCCCGGTACCAACTAGTCCAGCACTCGCGTACCCACTCGGGTGAAAAACCATTCCAGTGTCATTTGTGCACCAAGGCGTTTGCCCGGCGAGATGGGCTGTCAGAACATATCAGGACACACACAGGCGAGAAACGGTATACATGCACAGAATGTTTTCGTACATTTTCGTTCTACAAGAGCATGAAGAATCACAAGTGTTTAGTGGCGACCAGCGGTGGTGACGATGATGATGACAATGGTGATATGGATAACATCCGCAACACTAGTGAGGTAGAGACAACGACAGATCCAATGCCTTCCACCGCACTGCGAATGACCACTGAAGACAATGAGTCCACATTGGAACAATCTTATCGATCTACTGTTGAAGTCGATAACAGCGGCAGTGGTATTCCAGTGTTTCCCGTCAGCTGGACACCCAGTTAGGAACTTCTTAGTGAACTATTTAATTATAAATTTATGTAAATGTTGGGTAATATTCCAATTCATGTTCATGGTCTGACTAGCTATAATAACCCATTTTTTGATTTAAATCTTCCTGGCTTTACTAAACAATTTCTAGGCCTGAAATATTGTGCATTTGTGCCAGTCTGCCCCTGGCTGTCTGGTAGTGATAATTAGTTGATACTACTTTTTCAATTTAATGAGTTACTATTTTTTTTTTGAATGAAGTTGAAACATTCGATTAAAAATTACTATTGAAATATATATATATCTATAGAATATATACTATTTCTGTATAATATATTTATGACCACAGTCTTATATGATTTTAGTTTTATACGTCTTATATTATTATTTATTATTTATTATATATTATCTATCATCTACTCTAGTAGCGATACAGAATAGATGAACCTTTATCTATGAGGATAGTGTACCTCTTTGCAGAGTATACATAATATGGGCCCCAAAAATAATTTAAATGAAAAAAATAATTGAGAGTATTGATTGCATATTTCATTTTCATATTACCTATTGTATTATGTTTCTACAGTAATATTCATTTGTATGTTAACTGTTAGTTATATGTAATTCATAAATAAAAATATTAAAGAACCTTTTTAGTGTTTTTTTACTAAATTCATATATACCATAACCATGTTCTCATTAAAAATAAAAATTTAACTCCACAAAGGATAAATAGAAACAATTGTTAACCTAAAATTTTTGTTGTCCTATATCTGTAGAATATGAGGATGATCCACCAAGCATGCTCAACTCAAATTTATCTTTAATAATAAATCTATTCCAATTTAAAATCTGATTTTTGAAATTGTTGTATCCTGTGTCGATACAAACATCTCTTTTTTAAAATGAGAACTAATATTTTTACCATGAATTGTTTAGTAGATAATTTTTTGTAAATGTTGATGTATCTAGATAAAAATAGTATCTATTACCGTTGCTTATAAATAGTATAGTATTTATAATATATATTTAAAGAAAATAAATTATTTGCATTGATATAATTTAATTTATATTAATTACAGATTAATCGATTATTAACTATTATAACTTCATTAGTCATTCTATAGATATACTAGGTATATATTTAATCATGGTTTAAACACATTTTTATTCACTTCGGCCCCCCTTTATTTCCTAATAATTTTACTACATCCTTTTGAATGTGAAATGGCTACCAAAGCCTAGAAGACAAAGTGGATTTGTTGGCTTACTGGTTTAAGTCTCCACGCATAACAGGCGTTATAAGCACTGCTCAGTGGCTTGTATCATAAAATAAATAAGTGTTGCTCAAATAATTTTGGGCAACTTACCCCTCATTATACTGTTATACTGATCCATGAAATGTCCTATTTTTCTCTATCAATACTCACCCACCCATATTTAAGGTGTTGCCTGAGCAACACTTAGACCCTATGTTACGTGCCATTGGCACTGCTGATTGATCAAGAAGTTAGTGATGTAGGAATCATAAATAGTAAAATGATAAATGGTCGGAACAAAGCTTTTTGAATTACCACTATAAAGTTTAATCTAAAAATGTACACAATGTATAAATATGCGTTAAAAAAATAAAAGTTTAAGTTTTGAATTCATTGATGTACGAAACAAATTTTGTATTAGAAAAGCACTGCCTGGGGCTTCTCAAAAAATAGTACATTTGCATTAGAATTCGGGTTCTAGTTACAAGTATTTAACGTTGAGTTGAGAGGAATGGATCATATAAATCCACTATCAAGGTATTCTGAAAAAATTGTCAACAATAATAATATTATTCCAGATGGATTATTTTGTATCAATCCGGGGGTCATAATGTCATAAAATGACACTAACCCACTGTGCAATTGCTAGGTCTTCAATTATTCACACTTACAATTTAAGAACTCATTGACAAGACATTTTTTTGGAAGAATTTGAAGAACAACATTAAAGTATGAATTTTATTTTTATATAAATGATTATTAAAATGATGTCTTGTACTTTTTTTGGCACCAAAGTAGATGAAGTATCTTTTGAAGCATTGATCATTACTTTAAATTCATTCCTACATTAAATTTCTGCGAACAGGGACAAATGGACGCGGCCGTTTGGACGCAGCCATTTGGACGCGAGGTCATTTAGACGCGGCCGTTTGGGCGCGGGTACATTTGGACGCGAAAAAAACATAAATTATAATATATTTATTTTATTCGTAATTTTATATTAGGGTATACATATAATACAATTAAAAATCTAAAACAGTTATTAAAAAATACAAATTACAATACAATTAAAAATGTAATAATTACTAAGTTACTGTACAGAAATATTTTGGGCTATCCCTCTCAAAAATGACAAAATTCCACTCTGTTCATAATTTTGAACAATTTTTAAAATCCTTTTATCAACATCAATATATTTTTTTTAGTTTGTCAAATAAATATATAAAACCATTTTCAGTAAAAATGCATTCATTACGATTTGACTTCATTAATGCCATAACTACTTCAAATATTATATATATTGTGTTTAAATAAATCGCTGTTATATTATAAAAGTAACGTAGATCTAACCACTGCTTTCGGTCAACTAAAGTTTTCGTTGGTTACGAGTGGATTTTAATCGTAATTTCTCGATAACGTTTTTCGATAACGTCGAATAATCCCTAAAGGTACGGTTTCCATGCAACGTCAGACGCGAGAACAGCATGGCTGCGTCGGACGCGGCGTCTAGACGCGACCTACGTCCAGACCGGTAGTGACGCTTGACGCTGCGTCCAGACGTTGCAGGGAAACCGTACCTTAATATCGTGATAAAAGTATAATGTTATATAGATATAATATATAAGTATATGATATAGGTATAAATAATTCCATAACATCAATTATGATTATGGTATAGTTTCCCTATACCCGGAAAATAAATATTGTTATAAATTTATAATTTATGTTTTTTTCGCGTCCAAATGTACCCGCGTCCAAACGGCTGCGTCCAAATGGCCGCGTCCAAACGGCCGCGTCCATTTGTCCTAGATCGACATTTCTGAGTTCAATGATTTTATCATTTATGTTAATTAGAGAAGTTACAGAAAATACACTTATTAAATCATTTTAGAAATCTTCTACCTCAATAATTAAATTAAGAAATGTTTAAAGCTTGGCAAAAAGTAGCTTACTTTAAGTAGGTAATCTAACAATTATTTTCTTCATCTATTTATTTTATTCTATTTATATTACTATATTAGTGATTGGAGAACCCCAGTGTTGGGTAGTAACGTAACGTGCGTTACTCGTTACTGTAACGTAGTTACATTTTTCAGTAACGTTATGGTAACTTCGTTATTATTATTTTTGGGTAACGCAAGAGTAACTACGTTAATTATTTAGAAGTAACTTAGCAAAAGAACGCATTACATTATAAATTAAATTTTTTTCGGGGCTGGGATACTATCGTGGTGCTATTTCA
>NW_019100780.1:480779-605620 GCF_001856785.1 Myzus persicae
AACTAGATTTAACTCATTTTTCCTTTGGAAATAAATTATATTCATATTGCATACCTATTAATTAAAAAAAATACTAGGGAAAAATAATAATTTTAGGTAATAGATAGGTATTTACATTTTTAATGCTTATTTGCGGTTGATTGCAAAGATTTTCTTGCATTACTAAAATAATATATTATTCAAATTATTGATCATACGCAAACTCCTGATGGAGTATCAGCCGAACCAAAACCTAAAATCTATTTTTAAACACCAAAATAATGTAAACAATTTTTCATACACGCGCGTAATGATAATATGAAAATATAAAATATTCATCATTTGAATTTATATCTATTGGCTATTTTATTTTAAGTACTTAATAAGTAATGTAATAATTACAAATTAATTTTGAACAGCGGCCCACCGGGAAAGTTCCCGGTTTCCCGCCGGCCCAGTCCGCCCCTGCCATAGACTCATGTCCTAATACGGTCCTGTAGTGTTCAGTTTATAAATAATTAAGAAACCTAATGTTTGGGAGAGGTAGTGTTTAATCTCAGTGTTTTAAGCCTTTAAAAACGAAAATATTTACGACATGAAAATCATCATGATATTTTACATTTTAAGCACTATAATAAATTCTATTCTTGTTACATAGTTAGGTATGTTATTATTACTTATTACTTATTTACTTAATATTACAATAAGAAATAAGAATATTATAAGTTTAAAAACAACTGTAGGTAGTAGGTACCTCTCATAAGTGGTGTCTCTCAATAAGCCACGAAACAGAGGACTATATTTAATAAAAAAAAAATATGTTGTTGAAATGTTGCAACCCAGAAAGTTCACAAAATCGAAAATACGCTCTCGACGGTTTCGAATAATAATGACCAAAAACATTGTTTTTAGCGAAAATGAAGTTAACCTACTCTAGTACTATTTCCTAAAAGTGAAATGAATTACTTTAATCATGGTAACATCATCAGATCTACTAAGTAATATCATAGGCTGACAGACCGTCTACGCTCAGAATAGTTTTTCATACACAATGATTTTATATCATTGAATTCAAATGCAACATCAATCATTATAGTGACCTACTTGGCACTTGTGACCTACTGTACAACAGAGCGACATCTCCTTACACGCTTTATGAGTGAATAACAAATATGATTTTTTTTTTTAAACAATATATTAATTATAATCTATATTATTATCACCAGATTCATAATACTATGCAGGCAAGGTATACTTATAAGTACAATTTGTTTATATTTAATATAATAATTTATTAGCCATAAGGTATATCCACAGATATACATTTAATATATATTATCTGAGATAATTCTTTAGTTAACGTTTTCACAAGTTGTAATTAGGTTTAATAGTATGTCAATTAGATATTTTTAGTCTTGATCATACAATCAAAATTTGTTTTTTTTTTTTAATTTTAAACTAATGCATTTATAATAGCATTTAATAGGGTTCCTAATATTTTTCTGGCCGATACAAAATCAATAAAATATCGTTACGATAGATTTGACTAGTAGGTATAAATTATTTTTGTATCTCGAAAATTATGTTCACTTATTGATCACTACCCACTAGCTAAGCTACCTTGAAGCATCTAAGTGCGCATCGTGTTCCACACGTTCCCAGTATTAATATTGTTGTATCGTTGTACGCTGTTAAGTCATATAGTAAAATATGTCTACCATAGATTCTAACGACACCGTAATGCTGGAGTTAACGGAAGGCGAAAAGACGAAGAGGATATTTGAAGAGCTGAGATCGGCAAAATTCAACATTCCAGCTAAATTTTCGACACGGGTTGGCACTTGGCCGACGTTGAAAAGACACGAGTCTACGCCGAACGTGGCCACGACTTGTCATCAACCAGCCGCAGCAGGAGACTCCGAAGTCTACCACCAGTGTTTGTCCGCTCCGGTCGAGCTGCCCTGTAAGCCTTTTGAGCTTTCTGACGTGCTGACACAAAACGGACCCCATTCAGTCCATCGGACCTCGAGATGTCCGTTCCAAAGGACGCAGGATGACCCGATAAATCCTAAACGGCATCGCTCAATATAATGGAGCCGGATGAAGAAATTCGTCCGGCGCATGTTTTGCTGCGACGTTTAGAGGGTGACCGCAACCACTTAGTTGCTGAATGAAGTAATTAGTTATTACCGAAATAATTAGAAAACAATTTTTGTTCATGAACTCGATTTACATAAATAAACTTAATCTAACCTTGTTATGCTACTTATTGTCTAGTTGGTTTTTAATTGAAATAGTATAATATTATTATCAAACGCATCAACATTCAACACCCTAGCTTAAAATTAATTTAATGTACCTAGCTTGTGAAAATCGTAACTATATTGTAAATCTCTAACTTTTATAATATTGTAATATTGTACCAAAATATCCTCAAAAAAAAAAAATAAATTTTTGTATTAAAATTGATACTCAAATAGATTTCCAAATAATTAGGTTCTTTACAGTTATATCTTATATATTACTTAAAATATGTTTGTACAAAGGAAAACTACGTTCCGAAATGAAATATGCAGAAAGTACATAACTCAGGTTGATACTTTATACAATACAATATTTGATCAGATTTGATTCATCTATAGTATGCAAACACAGGTACAATGTCAATTAAAGTCGGTCTTTAGTTATAAGTGTTATAGCTTATAATCAGTGCTGGGGAGTTGCAGCATTTGCTAATTATTATTTATTTTTGGCTCTAGCAGATAGTGCCACAGAAACTCATGTCAACATTATGTTACAATTATCTCAAATATTAAATTTGAAAATTCTGTTCTTTTTTTTGTACTTGTATTATTTAAAATTTTTTTATTCCTATGTTTTAAATTTATTGACCAGTTGTCCGGTAAACATTATTATTTTGCTCACAAAACTCAGACGACATTTGAATGAACGATACTTTAATACGTGACTCGCGCTGTAAATATTATCACATTTTCTTATTCTTATATCTTATCAGCAGTGCTCAAATTGGAAAAATAAAAAAGGACTCCCAGACTTCAAAACTATTCAAAGTAAATTCATACTGCAGTCCAGTATTAAAAACACTGGTACCAAAAAAAAGTGGTTAAACAATTTTTTTTTAAATTTGAACATGGAGTTATAAGTTAACTATATTTTATTAATTATTGCGTTCGGCGTTGTACTAAAATACCTAGGTACGTGTATGAACCGAGAATTCAGCACGCTCGAAGAGTGAACTTTCCTAACTTAATTTTTTTTTAATATTTATAGAAAAATGGTTCTTATAATTATTACCAAGCAGGAGGGGAAATAACTGCGGTAGGTAGTAGGTCCCTACAATATTGTTCACGACAATCCTTCACATTTTTAGAATGTGTCAAATGCTGTAAATTCAAGTGTGTTTAAAAGTTTATCTCACTCGATAAAACGTAAAATATTTTTTTTTAAATTAAAATCTTGATAATAACATCCATACTAAATATTATGGAAACTTGATGGATTATACTACTCAGAGTTGTTGTTCGGAGCATAATATTTATTTTTAATTATAGATATTTAGGAAGAAATTCAGTCACTATATTGCCGGGTGCAGGCATTGGACCAGAGATTACGGGTTATGTAAAATAAGTATTTTTAAAAGGTGGCATACCAGTTGATTTCGAGACAGTTCAGATCGATCTAAAAAGTGATAATAATGGTGATCTGGAATTCTGGAGACTGAAATACGCCATTATGTCTATTTGTAGAAATGGCGTATGCATTAAAAACAACATTGAAACAGAAAGTCTCGATTTTAATTTCTATTATCATTTCAAGTAATGTTATCATACGTAAATACGTAATGAACTCGATTTATTTGCGAATGCGATAAATATGCCGTCATATAATAACGTACCAAGTCTCCACAATCATGTAAATGTTACAATTGTACATTTGTACGTCAAAATACTAAGGTGAATATACAATGTTAGAACACGAAGGTGTCAAATGTGTGGTCGATTCCATGTAAGTTATTACTCGAAGCAATTCTATAAGGCTGGCCCGTTATGCATTTGAATTAGCCATAAACAATGGTCGCAGTCAAGTCACAGCAATCCACGAAGTCAGCTCTATGAAATAATCAGATGAATTATTTTTGGAATCTTGCCCGAATATGACATTAAATTACCCAGACATCAAGTTCGATCACTGCATGATTATTGACAACTGTTGCATGCAGTTGGTGTCTATAATCCTCATCAGTTTGATGTGATGGTCATGCCTCACTTGTATGACTCAATAGTGTCAAATGTAATATGCGGCCTAGTTGGTGGTGCAGGCATAATATCAGGAAAAATCTATGGTGATAATTATGCAGTTTTTGAGCCAGGTACCAGAAACACTGGTTCATCTACTGCAGGTACCAACACTGCAAATCCTGTAGCGATGTTAAATGCGCCTGCCGATGTGTTAGAACAATTGGGTCACAAAGTACATTGCGATGAGATCAGAACAGCGATATGTACGACTAAATAAAGACATGATGCAAACAGTTGATTTAAACGGTATCGCAAAAAGTTCTGATGTGGTGCAAAATATTATTTAACACGTAAAAAGCATTGCGGGTAGAATCTTATTGCGCCTTGTATTGAACTGGGTAAGTGGGTAACTAATATAATTAATATAAATCTATGTGGTTTGATGATAGATTTAGGTATATTGGTTAATATACCCAGTTCATTACAAAACATGATTATAGTTTGTAGGCACTACCCTCAATGCTTTTTATTTGTTTTAATATAGTACTTTGCCCTACGTCAGAACTTTTTGCGATATTGTTTAAAAGTATGAACCGTGTCTTTATTTATAATTACATATTGCTATCCTAATTTTATCGCAATGCACTTTGTGACCCAAGTTTTATATTGAGCTGGGTAACTAATATAAATCTATGGTTTGATAGACTTAGTTAAATTAAATAATAAAAACACATTAATAAATAATGAATAACATACTATTATCTATTTAATGACGCGTATTATAGGTACTACTATAGAGAAAATGTGTTCATAGGGAATGGCGATTGGCTGGTAAAAATGTATTTTTTAAAAATAAAATACAGTTTTACCCGCCATTTAATGCACACATTTTATCTAGTAGTATAATACGCGTCATTTAATAGATAAAATGATGTTCTTCATAATCTATTAATGTTTTTTATTATTTAACTTAACTTAATCTATCAAACAATAGATTTATATTCGTGTAGGTAATGAGTGCATTGAGCATTATATTATGTATATTGTATAGTACAACAATTGTTATAATGTTAATAAAATACGTAACACTATAATAAAATATAATAATAATGCAATTTTATTTTAGATAATATCAATAATTAATTAATACAACAATACTCTGATTTATCTGCAGTATCATTGTATTAAATAAACCTTTATTTTAAAAAATGCTTTAATAAATAACAATTAAAAAATATAATACTTTGAAGTTGACTATTACATTTATATAGGTACTTAATATTAAACTTTCTCCTAGTGGTTAGCGGGTGAACCGAATAATTAAATATTTAAAATTTGCAGTGAAATTTACAATTGAAACAAATTATAAGTATAAAACATTTCTATGTTATAAGAAGCCTGACGGTACCTTATAAATTGATATAAAATCAGTTAAAACTATTAGTTTTATGTGATGTTTTGTAATAATGTATACACTTAAGCCACAACAATTTTATTCCGCACCTATTTGTGAAGTATAAAATATTATAAAATATGAAAATGTTTTATTCATTCAAATTCTTTTGTATTTAATTTTCATATTTAATTTTTCTTAATACTCTTCTAGTGACTTCGTCCGTGCCAAAAACTGGGATGCCTACATTATTTGTAGAAAACATGTTTCTAAAAATGTTTGAAACACTGTAACAGAAATAAATGTACCCTGCGTAGCTATGTCTGAATTTCTATAAATCTTGTTATTAACATAAATTAACATTCGGGAATTAAAATTGGTTAAAGTTCACGTTCTTTAATATTGTATGAATTTAAACATGTCTTATACTTTTTTAGTTATTTAGAATGTCTTATTATTTTTTGTTTCTTAAAATACATTTACCTATTCGCTTTCCCCCAGACACTTTTGACTTTTCCATTCTTTTCATTTACCTAGAAAGCTAAATTAAAGCCATTCATTTGATATGCTATTTTTGAAATTAAGCATGTAAGGTTATCCAATATCTTTGCTATTTTTTCAAAGTGTAGGTACCTTGCTTAGAAAAACAGGTTTGCATATCAATCACAAGCTGTCGTCGGTCCAATTAAAAATTTTAGTATGTAAATAAAGGCTTACAACAATAAGCTAAAAAAGTATACAATTCACAGCCCATTTAATGGAACATGGGTTTATTAGAGTCATACATATTATCATCAATGGATATTAGTTTATTACTGTTAACACAATAATAAAATAATACTCAAATAACAAATTCAATAATTTGTACATCACTCATAATTTAATTAATATTTAGTTGGAGCGATCGAATATGGTGAATAACTTAAATCTGCTACTGACTCTGATAGATAAAGTTATTTAAGAAGTAGACTAGGTAGAGGTTTAAAATTAATAATCAAATATATAATAGATTTAGACTGTTTTGTCACCTATTAAACTTGTCGTTTTTAAAACGTATTACTTGAAAATTCTTTGTTTTTGAGCTTTGCCTAGAACTTAAAATGTACAAAGATATTTTGGTGGGTATTATTATGAATAGCTTACAATTGGAAACATTAAATTTAACTTATTTCAAAAATACAATTAAAAAGTTATTAGGTACTATATTCATATTATGTAGGCAACTGACAAATAGTCAATTGAAATTTATAATTTTGATGACAACGAGAACCAATAAGGTATTGTTGCCTGTCGGTATTTTGATGAATGATGGTACAATAACATTTACGAAAATTCGGTTTGCTTATTTAACGTTTTAATGAAGTACCTAGTCGAACTTGGTGATGTATATCAACAATTATTAACCCTTGCATATAAGAATCTTCTTGAGATTTCTTGTAAAGCTTTAAACTGACCTACTTTAATTTGAATTACCTAATCTAGTTTTCCTATATTAGTAATTTATTAGTATTTGCTTAAATATTTATTTTAAAACTAGGTAGATAGTGAACAATGAATGTTAATTTTCAATTTTAATAGTTATTAAAATTCGATTGTGAAATATGCGTCAAATGAAGCTTTTATGCTTATGGCTTCCCACGAAAAAATATTTGATAATATAGATTCTTCGAACAATTGAAAAATAAATTTAAATTGCTACTTACTTCACATGGATATTAGCTATTATTTATCAAGTGTTAAATATTTCAAGAGTAAATTGAAATTATCTTATTAATTTATTTGTTAGGTTAAGCATTGCATTCCTGTGTCTATCTGCGAAATTATGAATTTTAAATTAATTCATGACTTACAATTTTGTTCCACCATTTAATACTTTATTTTTTAAAGCCAAATCTACAGTAGAATAACTGTTGTTGGTACAATGGTAGAAATAAATACCTATTATAAAATATTTTTTGGTCATAAAATTAATATTTATTTTTAAGTGGACGTCGTACTTGGATGTGTTGTCTAATGTCTTAAATATTAGAGTGAATTTACCTATTATACAATTTAAAGGTAAGATTATTATCAGGGGCATGCAACGTAGGTTTTTATTGATACTATTTTAAGTAAGTTATGACTTTCTTGAAACTGTACATTTTAAAGACTTAAAACTAAACACATCCATTTTAGTGCCATATTAAATGATGATGTAGGTATCTATACATTCCGAAAATTATAACTATACAGCAGAGTAACTATTCTCCTGGATTTTTTGTTGTTGTAAATATAATTGAATATGGGTACCTACTTACATCACAACATTAGGTATCTATCTTGGTTATCGATCATCGTTTATATCTATTTATACAATTGTATAGGTACATATTAATGGTATGTACCCACTACCCATATATATCATTCACTGAGTGTGTACTTTTTTTCGTTGAGTTCACGTTGTGTTTGACTTCATAAACATGTGGACATGTCGTGTAAATGTATTTAATAATTTATTTTAATACTATAAAGCAAGCAAACATGGAATACTGTAAATTATAACTATCGTGTTGATTTTATGTTAATGCTATTATAAATGTTTGTAATACACTAATAAGTACCTATTCATAAATTATAATTATTGTAAAGGGCTGAGTAGGAAACCAGACAATGTACGAAATGCTTCCAAGTCGAAAATAATATGCTTGACTACTGATCAGTATAAAAAAATGTTCAACCGTCTAGTAGCTTTACAATAGAATTTCGGAGAAAAATACATCGATAAGTATGTAATATTGTAATGTATAGGCAATAGACATATTAATTGCAATATTCAAATTGAATTACAATTAGATAAACGTAAACCAGTCGACCAGAGCGATATAATGAACACAACCAACGCTCATTTTATTTTAGAATGTTTCGTAATAGATTTTTAGTGAAATGATACCCAGAGTGATTGGGTGATAATTCTAATGAATATTAACACTAGCTTCATGACAAATGACAAGTATTAAGAGGACGCCACACCCGAATGTGTTGTCTCTGTTTTGCAGATTGTATGAGTATTTTAAGATGTACAAATAATTTATAATTTTAAAATACTTAGAATAAAAAATCCTATGAGATCTAAATTCCTAATGATCTTGTCTTTAAATTGTATAAGAGGTCATTTCACTCTAATTTTAGCAATTACAGAGTAAAATGTATTATTGTAAATGTAAAATTTGCCATGTTATATACGTTTGTAAGACGGAGACAACACATGTGGATGTGACTGCCTTTTATTGGTTTTGGACATTTTTTTTAAACATAATTTATATGTAATATTTTATTTGTAATAAGCCATTACAAAACAACATTTTTGGAAAAAAAATGAATACAATTAACTTATATAAGTACTAAACTTATACTAACGAACAGGTATTATTGACTATCGTTATAAAATATGGACATTGCGCTTCAGTTTGAAATATATTTATTACTATACCTAGTTATTCCCTCTCCTTTCTTCTCCAGTAATGCAGTTATTATCATAAACTGATTTTTGGAATTTTCTTATGTACCTAATAAAGACAATATTTTCAAATTGGTGGTATATTGTGTGAACATTATTTTAACAACATTTTATCTTATAAATAGAGATTCTCTATAGTCAAGTTAACTTGATGGTGAATTCACCTATAACATCAGACTTAAATGTAAGAACATAATATGTCCATTAAAAAAAAATTAAAACAACATCTTAAAGAAACTCAAGAACGGAGATAATGTTAATACTTTTAAGTTCGATAGTAGTCGATTCAACCTAGTATTAAAGTTAACCACACAAAATTTTAACCACCAAACCGTAAATTTTGGAGTGTTATGACCTGTGCCACATTAGACATTTTTTCTAATGTTGAAAAAATGATATTTTGTCCGGTGTAAAAAAAGTTGGCTCCCACGACGAGAGCTTAACCCATGGGGGATATGGAACATAGATCCTCATGAACTTTTTAGATTTTGAGTAAAGAAAATAATCTATTGGTTTTTAATTTTTAAATAATGTTTGCTTATTTTAAATATTGTTTAATAATTTCATGAACTCCCTTCCCCCTTACCGAAGTTAATACATTGAGTGTATGTCACTCGAGCCCTGCTTATAATAATATTCTTCATATCTATGATAAGTTTTTTTTTACATATTTAGGTAACTACTTCATGGATCATATTAAATATTATTATGAACAAAACAAAAACAAATGTAATAAAACTATAATTTAAATTATGCAAATTAGTAATATATGTTTGCAGTATACACACAGCATATCTATAATAACTGTTTGTAAATAATTTTATTAAAAACAATTATTGTTTAGAATCTTAATAGTAAGTTAAATTGTTGATCAAGTTAAGTACCTACTTATTTTTATTTTATTAACTATTAAAAATGTTGTGTATTATCTTATCAAGTTAAAATGAATACCTACATGCGGTTTTATATATTTTAGAATATTAAGTGTATATTTTGAGCTTTATAGTGCAAAGTTAAGAGCATTTTTTAAACAACGTATGTCTATTAAATCATAACAAATTTGGAAAAAGGAACTATTATTAAGTATATCAATAATTTAAGATCGCCGGTAATTTTAAACAGCATAATTTAGTATATTATGTGTTACCTAAAATAGTTTCTATTTCAAAAGTTTTATTAATTCATAAGTTAACAAATTTTTGACCCAAAAAGTTGGAGCCCGGGGCAGTTGTCATCGATGCAACCCTTCTAAATGCGGCGGTGGTTAAGACGTGTATTAGTAAGACATGAGAGTGCGAACGTCCTCTTTCACATTCTTACGTAATATTGTATAATTTATATTATTAAATATATATAATAATGTATTATTGGATGTTTGACCCGAAACTTGGCCGGCGAGACAAAATTGCTGATAACAACACAATTTATTATAACATTTATAACATTATGTTTATTGTAATGATTACCTAATGAATATCAATATCCGCCGGAATTATATATTATATTATATAATTTTCTATCAAATATTCAGATAAAAATCGATTGTGCAATAATTAACATATTCTACGGTATAATACAATTTATCAAGAAATCAACTGTGTACGTATATTTTATTATTGTGCCATATCGTATACCTGCTTACAAATTCTGAGATTCTCTAACAGTAAACATTAATTATCTTGAAAAGTATTAAAGTTATTAAAAATATTTTTCTTAAATTGTTTGAAGTCATTACTCACGGAACACAGTTTTTGAATAAAAAAGACACTTTTTAATATTTTTAAACGATCCTTTTGTTGAAATTTTAACTTTTTTGACTAAAAAAATATGCTCTTTATTTCATATTCCTTGCCAAAAATATTTTTCAGGTGTATAAAAATCAAATTTCTAACAAAAAATTCATTATAGTTATAAACATTTATAATAAATAGTATCTATGGTTATAAGGGTGTTCAATCCCCCCTTGATATTTTTTTTATGAAAATATGAAAAATATGAACATATCTGTGTACCTCACTGATGTATTTAATTTAAATATCGCTGTAGATATTGTTCGTTTTTCCATTAACCCTTAAATACTAATTTAAAATGCTCATTTTAAGTTCATGCATTCGCATATCAATCCCGATTTATATTAAATACTAGGTCACATAGAAATTTGCTTCATGAGTACAGGATCCTATGTATAATGAAATATTGTATTTTGCATATAACTTCATACTTTGAGGTTTTCTGTATATATTATGCTTTTTTCACATTTAAAGAGGATATTTTAAAATTGTTTAAAGTTATTGTTAGTAAATTTTATCTCAGTACATTTTAAATATATAATTAAAACAGGTTGTAGGCGATTAAATAATTGAAAATAGGACATAAAAAACAATGTTCAACCCATTAAGGCTTTTAAAAACGATACATAATACACGCATGGGCGCCGCGAGGGGGGTGCAAGGTGCACTTGCGCCCCCTGGCTTTGCAAAAACAAAAAAATTAAATTAAATTAAAAAAATTAAATGGTATTGAAACTGTTTTATTTTGCATAATTATCTACATTATTTCTATTATTTATTATTATACTTATTTTGCATAATTGTCTATAAATATTATTTATATTATGCATTATCATACTTATTTTTTAAATAATAAAGGTAAACGCCTAAGTTTTTTTCCAAATTCTTCAATTGAATTTCAGATTTTCTAATCGTAGCCACCGGGCCGCGGGCTGTGTTACATTGTAGCCGTTGAAAAAAAAAACTAAAGTAACTTTGTATCATTATACAGTTTTAAAAAATATTTTTACGTATTCAACTATTAATATTATTATTATTGTTATAACTATTATTATTATTACCTAAATACAAGAATTATTTAGAAATCAGTGTATACTTGCACGATACACTCCCCTGATAAAATTTCTGGCGGCGCCTATGAATACACGAAATATGTATTTGTTCATAGAAGTTTGAGATAAAAAAATGTAAAGAAATGTTCGGTTTTTTAATTAAAAAAATTAATTGACATGATTTTTTTCTTATATTTATCAGTTTGTATTGTATAACCAAATGTTTTTTACTTTATGTTTAGTTTGATAATTTTTAGAGGCATAGTTAGGAATGTACAAATTCAAGAGTTTTTTAGTGCATATGAACTTACAAGCCCCATTGCTAACAAAATACACGCACGAGTCAGGCTTATGACTACTGCTTCACGCTACCACTCACTTTTCTACTCATTGTCATCACTACATCAGAAGCTATACACATATATGTATATGTAGTTTTGTAGTTATACATAGTGCCTGGAAAGAACGTCTTTCATGAACGCACATTCACGAGTTCGTTTATATTTAGTGAACGTGAAGGATCTTTATATTTAAAATGAATTTGAACGATTTTTTAGAAGTTCAAATTTATTTACCACTTAATAAATATAATATATATGTATATACATAAATATTATGACAATATTATATAATACAATTATTTTTCTATTATAATATTAATACAATATTTATTTGATTACGAATTATAAAATTAGATACGTGAAATTGTGGTGGGCTCGGCTCGACATAATATGTATATTATATATTAACAACAATGATATTATGATTTCCGTGATTTTGTATAAGTATTTAAACGATTCATAAAAATAAAATAAAATAGTTTAAATTATCAACCAAATTTACGCATTTTTTTCAAAGAACGTGAACTTGTCCGTTTGAAAATAAAACATGAATGTGAACATGAACAAATTCAATTTTTTAGCGAACATTCCGAACACCGAAGTGTATTCAATCTATATAAATATATAATAAATACGGGGAAGTTAAATTGACCACTGACTGAGCTGTCTGGGCGAGCAGGAACTAATATTGTGCTGCGCCATCGTCATTTTTATATACATTTATACAGTGGTGTGTAAAAATTATGATATCGTATATTATACCTATGCTGATTATTATTGCTATATAGATATGTAAAAAACATGATCAGACGGCGTTTGTCGAGTGCATAGTACATCACGTAATTTATTTATTTATATATGTATAGGTATATTATTATATTCAATTTAATGTGTGATGGTGATTATAAACATTTTTTCCATACCTATATCGTCATACGAGTACATCACGGACATATAGCAGGTCAAATAAACGTGTGAATAATCGTAGGTATAACGTATGCGAACAATCCACATTCAGGACATAAAGTTCTAGCGTGACTTGGTCAAAACTCTTGCCCTCTAAATGGAATAAAAATTGTATTTTTTGTTTTTTTTCAACTCTTGATTATCTAATAATATATGTAATGCCGTCACAACTTGGCATTATATATACAGAGGGATTACCTTCATTTTTTAATAAAATTATTCAAATTCTGATTTTTAGAATTTTTAAACATATTCGGACCATTTTTTAAAAAATTTTTTAATTTTTTTCCATGGGGACTCACATTTCCGTTTTTAAAATGACCTCCCCTCCCCCCCTCATTTGAATATAATTTATTTACCAGATAATTTTTCTCAACGTTAAGAATAGTTTTTGAGTTATTTAAATTTGTGTTCTAAGGATAATAGGTATGATACCTATGATAATATACGCATCTGGTATCATGGGTTTGGAAAATTGGGGATTTAAAAATGTTGGTGATTAATATAATATTAATAATTTTTTTTTAAATAGTCCAAATAAAATAAATACTAGATAATATATTACATCTGTTTTATATTATTGTAAAACCACTTCTAAAGACAATTATTCTTGGAACAAACATTTTAATAACTGCAGAGAAACTACTCGTCCGAATTTTGAATTAGGAACATCAAAATGTACGAGAAAAAATCCACAATTTACAATAAGGAAGGGGGGTTCTCATTTGAAAAACATTTGTTTGTACCGCCACAGGACGCTCTTCATAGAACAAAAAATGTTAATAACTTAAAAATATAGTCTTAGAGTATATTTAAAAATTCCAATAATCAGATTTTGAATAATTTTGCAATTACTAAAGAAAAAAAAGGCGGATCATACTTGGTGAACCACCCTGTATAATAGTTTAACTATACTTACAAGAACATGTATATGGCATGTATATAGGCATTAGGCATATATGTTTAGTAATGTAGTATTCAGATAACCTATACCTATTATTTTTTTTTAGTAATATCTTATTTTATTTTTAATGATCCATTATTATTATGAAAAAAAAAATATATAATTAATTGATATGTGTTAGACGCAAAGAAATAGCTTACAGAGGTCAGAACTTTCAAGCTTATATGCTTATAAATACTTGTACGGGAAAATAAAATGTTGATTACCGTCATACCGAGCTATATCCGGTATACAAGAATTTTATACTTTTCATTGATGATTTAAATTTTAAGTTATTATACATTGATTCCTCCTCAAAATTAGGTACCACATCAATAAATAATAAATGAAATTTTCATAAACCTCAAAAGGACCTGTTATAAAATAGCGTCACTTGCCACGTTACCTGAGGCTGTCCTAATTTCTATCAGAATTTAAACTTTTAATAAATCCTCCATATAATATTACTACATATCACAACTGAAATAAACAAAATAATTTTTATAAATGACCAGTAACCAAATTAACTAAGTCCCTCAAAATCCCTCAAAATCAAATCAACTTCCAATGGCACTTTAACAATCTTGAATAAGACGAGCAGAATTTAATGTAGGGATTTACTGAGGTTCCTATAAATTGACACAATTATCCTCTCTCTCTCTGTCATATAAAAATATGCCAGTGTAAGCGAAACAAATTCTCAGACAATTATTATAGATATGTTACAGGTTGTAAAATGAATAAAGATAGTTTAAATAAATGAGCTTTTAAGGTATTTAATAATGTACAGTGTATAGTAATTTTAATAAATAATAATACACTGACATAAGGCTGAGAGTTCAATTTTAAACTATAGATCTTATACTATACCTAGTATAAGGTCTAGGTATGTTTTAAACATATAATGATTATCTTTAGTCTCTATGTATTAACATAATATTGTTAATATGGTTTTATTTACATATTTCGAATAACAACGGTCAAATAATATGATATTATTTTATTCTTAGATGGAAGCACTGAGATAGATAACAATATACTTATCTATCTCAGTGGATGGAAGTTGTATAGTATAAACTTAGTATATACGTCTATGGGTTTATTGCAGTATTATTATTACCTTAACGGAGTAAATCCGTAACCGCAGCTATATATATGCCGTCTGTCGTGTAGTGTGGCTTAGTATTCTGGTTGGCCGTGGTAATCATGGTATCATTTACTAACCACGATCTACTGACTACCCATACGGTACGATACGATACGACACGACACGACAAACGACGTATCTAGTTAATTGTGTGAGATTTGAATGACATTTATTCTATAATTTTATATTTATCAATCTATCACGAAATATATGTGAATATTGTGAACGCTTCATCAGTCATCAGCGCGTTATGTATACATATTATACCTATAATCAAAACATTGTATAAACAATATATTTTATTATTTTAAAATTTGAGAACTATTTTTATTTAATTTTACACGAATATGAAATTTATATTTTTTTGAAAGCAGTTCTACAGGAAGACAACAATTTGTTGTGCAATTTTTGCAATCATTTGTAACTGTATATAGGTATTAGGTAGAGAGCCTTAAACTTTTAACATAATGTACTCATTATGTATAATATTATTAATATTACTATACAAATATTATGCAATGGACCTGATTGTTTTTTTCATCCATTTTTGAACTTTGTGAACCATTCAGATTTTAAACGTATTTAATTTTAATACGCTTTGACACTATAAGCTATAGCCTATACGTTACTTTTAATTTATAAATAAATAAAAATGATTGCTTTTTAAAAAAAACTTCTTTCAATAATCTACCAAGATGTTTTAAGACACATTAATCATTTCCATTATAATACTTATTCCTACTAATATTCATAATATATGAGCTATAATGCTATATTATGTAAGTAGGTACATTATATACAGTACCTACCTATATGTATAGTGTATAAAAGTAAATATGTAATTGGGTCAGAATGATTCTTTATACCAATTATTAGATTAATACAATAAATCGTTTTTGTTTAAATTCGAAAATTGTTAATTCTATTTCATTACAATTCTGTTGTTTCTATTCTCTAAAAAAATCAACTTTCGGAGTCAATTGAATAATTACATAATTAACTGAGGATAAGTGTATGTTTGATTTAATTAACAAAGTTAAACAATCAATACTTAATATATGCGTTTATGTAATTATGTTAATATAATATATTAATATGTATGTAGGACAAATCTACAAGTATTTATTTCTCGTATACAAATTAGGGTGATGAAAATTATTTTATTTTATATTGATAATAAATAAATATGTTTACTATGATAATATGTGGGGACCCAAAATTACATCTTAAACCATAATAATATTTAGGTCAGAAATTCGTAATAAAAAGGTTCTTTTAAATAATTGAATAATGTTTATCAAACCTCTTCAGAAATGTTGAATATTATTATGTAGACTAGCTAGTAAACAAGAAATTTACAATAAATAATAATAGTATAAATGTATTTATTAATATGTTTAAAATATATTTAAATTATACTTGCTTAAGACTTAAGAACTTAAAAATATGATTGGTACTATAATTTACAATTTACAGGGCAAGTATTTGGGTTAGCACCCCTGCACTTCAGCCACAGAATAGATTAAATTTAAATTGGTCATTTGTGCATTGATTTCATAAATAAAAATACAACTTAAAACCCTCAGGAGTTAGTGGTTGACATTTTACACTGTTTAAGATAATATTATTAACTAGTATTTAGTAGTCTATACTTTGGAATTCTACTTATTATATTATGTAATAATTACAATATAGTAGGTATATACTACATTATAAAGTAGTTACCTACGCCATATGATGATGATGATGATGATGATGATGATTATGATACAAATATACGATAACCTGTTATAATATACAATATTAATTTTTGGAGGCATTTTGTGATAAGATCAAAATAACTTTTAAGTAAGTATGGATGATAGCTAAATTGGAAACCTCAAACCTTTGTGCGCATAATTAGATACAAACAATTTGAAAAACAATAATACGGGAGTAACCGAATTGGTTCCCGTTTGGCCGAAGTGGTTCCCGTTTACAAAAAGGTATTTTATTAGGTTGAGCCGAATTTGTTCCCGCTTGTGTGAGCACATTTTCTTTCTCAATTGTACAGGCTTAGGACTGTCAACTTAAAAGTAGGCTTGGCTAAAAGTGTGATTTAAGGTTAGGTTAGTACAAAATATAAATGTACCTACACTCTATAGTATTTATTATATTTTATTATTTGTATTTTGTACACTTAGTGATGACTTAGTGACTTAGTGTTGACTTCCAAATCAACGATTGAAAATTGTATATATTATATAATTTTTTTTATAACACACGTTAACGCACATTTTTTACCAAGACTACTTTTAAGTTAACAGTCCTAAGCGGCTAAGCCTGTAAAATTGAAAAGGAAAATGTGCGTAATTAAATGGGAACCGATTCGGCTCAACTTAATAAAATACCTTTTTTGAACAGGAACCAATTTGGCGGGTGCGGTTGGAGCTCGGGAACCAATTCAGTACTAGTCAATGATACATACTTACTTGAGTTAGGTCTGGTCTTCACATTTTGTTGACTACCTTTGTACGTGAACTATTATACATTACATTTTTTCAGGGGCTTATATTTTCCTAATTTCCCATTTTCCATTATTTTTTTAAATTCTTCTAAGTCTGCATTGATTATAGTCTATTTTTATATTATTGTCTTAAACATAATATCATTTTATACATATTACCATAGAATATTGATTATGTAAACCTATTTAACTACCCAAAAGTATTTATAATTAATGATATTACTGATTATGACTGAGTAGTATCTCTATAGCCTATAGGTATAACTGGTATAAGTAATATGAGGCTATAAGATTATGATAAAAATTTTAATAATATTCTGTTCAATGTATACTGGCTAGTTATAAATTAATGTACGTCAACTATGTTGCTATATTCTTCTGTAAATATTGATATATTTTTCGATGGACCTTAATTAATACTAATTGTTGGCCTTGCAATAGGCATATGCCTCTATAAGTATAGGTATAATACATATACACACACACACAATGCACTACATTCCAATATAGCCACACATCAGGAAATAATATTGTCACCATTTAGTATTTACTTTGTAGTTATTGTACGGTTAACGTGGTTAACATTGATCAACCTACTCATAAAACAAAATAACAAATTGTAAAAAAAACCAACATATTATATTTTAAACTAGTTGACAATTATTTTATGTAACTATTATAGAACTTACGTCTTACATGATGAATGACTTCATACATTTTTTTAACCTAGTATAAAGCATCTTTATATAAATCTTTATATAATATACTCCAAAAGTTTCAAGTAGGTACGTTCAACTTTTTTTTTAATTTCCACTAACAACAACTTATTAGGAATCTTGTATTACATTTTATACATTTTATCAACATTAGCTTAAAAAAACTAATAATAATCGAAAATTTCATATGTCTATAAAGAGTTCCACATGAGTCAAGGTATTTTGAAAATTGTATGGTATAATATTTTTTTTAATCAACTAATATTATTTTTTATTATTATTATAAATTATAATCATTACCTATTTATAGTATTGATTTTTTTTAAAACAATCATTATTAATTTTATTCATGTACCATTATAATACAATAAACTATGCATTTTTTGAAACACTGTGTATAAACTTATTTTTGCTACTTATCATACTGCCTATTTAAAAATCAAGTGTAGAAAAGCGGACAGACTATGTAATTCCAAGTGCCATGCTTCTAAATCTTGTTCAAATAAATAGGTAGTAATAAAATTATAATTTATTATAAAAATAAAATGATGATACTTGTTAATTTTTTTTTGTTATTCCATCAAAATATTCGTAATATTATGGTACATGAATAAAATTAATAATGATTGTTTAAAAAAAAAATCAATACTATAAATAAGTAATGATTATAATTTATAATAATAGTAAAAAATAATATTAGTTGGTTAAAAAAAAATGTATGGTTAACATTGCCCGGTATTCCACATTGTCCGTAACACATACGATATACATAGTAAAAATAAAACACATCAACAATAATAATATGCAACTATGCAACACTCTATAACAGTGTGACTTGTACGCTTAACTTGTATTGGGAGAGTTTAGTTTCATATGCCATACAAATATACAATATAATTTTTTAAATGAACATGGTATACATTTAATTATTCTGATTTATATTATAGCAGCTTGCAGACTCAAGTACAAATCACCTACATGGGACATATACAGTTGTATCATGTTTAATGTTTACGTATTCTCCGACTATTCGGGGGAGTTATGGGTGCTCTACTTTCGGTCGTCTAAGTCATTATCAAATTTATTTTATTGGTGGCTTAGAGTCTAAGCCACCAAAAAAAAAATTGTATTATAAATTAAGTAATCTAAAATAAAAAGGTATAACCAATTATTTTTTTTGAGCACCCGGGGTTAACATTTTCTAGATCTTTGCCTGCTCTCTACTGACATTTAAACATAAGTTTAGTTCATGACATATAAAGTTAAGGTCTATAGTGTCTATCAAATAGTGACATGAGCATAACCGACAAGTATTATACATTTATACCAACCCACTTTTTACATTCTCATCATTTGAATAATAGCAATTAGCTGTGTCACTTTGATATCTATACGATATGATGTTTGTGAAAAGGAATAGTAATATAAATGTACAAAACTATTTAATATTATATCAAGGTCTGTTTGTAGTTCACACTATAAATTGTGAGAATAATAAGTAGTAATTAACTAATAAGTAGGTACTTGGAATTCAATACAAATCAATGCACCATGGATATTATGTACGGTACTTACTATACCTACGTGGCTACGTTGTACGTACACAATATACTGTCTTAAAATTAAGTATAGGTAAGTTAATTACTATTTAATTTATTAGCATTTATAAAAATAGCCAAGTAATGAACTTGAAATTAGTTTTAAATATAAAATATAATAAATACTTATATAATAGTATTAGGCATGTACTTATTATCGTTATGTGCGATATTTCGACGTATATGTAAATCTGTAGGTAACTCATTTCACTATTTTTTGGAATGGTTATTACTTATTTATCAACTAAATATTATAGTTAAAATTATTATACAGTTTATTATTGTCGAAATAAAATTTTTTTTACACATTATCTGATTATTTTAGATTCTGAGCGAAGCGATGAATCAATGAATTTATTGTTTTACAATGATATGTGTATTTTTTTGTGTCGGTCATCACGTTTTACGCTCGTATGAAGTTAGACATTGGAAATTAATAAATTCTCATACAACGATTTTCTTATTTTGTTGCTATTCAAAAAATAACAAAAGTAGGTATTTGAAATTCTTATCGAATGTTTATTTTATAATTTTCTTTACATGATACAGTTTTTAAAATTGAAGTAAAGATCCGCAGGTGTGATTTTTTTTATAGTTATTTTAAGTTCAAATTTTAAGAAAATCATCATAAACTTGACAATTTGTAGATTTATTGTAGTTAAAAAATTATAAGACATGCCGTTTTTATAGCTACTAATTCAAAATTTAAAACAAGAACTCTCATAAATAGTTCATACCATTAGAGTAGTGCTGTACCATAGTGTTACCAATATTTTAGAGTCAATAAGTACATTTTTACATGACTCTGAAATATGTAATTAATTTTTTATTAAAAATAATATTATCTTAAAATAGTTAATATAATAGGGGAATTTTTACTGGTCATCGATCCATTATTTTTATTTTCGTTACAATTTATTCTAGTATTTTTAATATACCCATTGGTAGTAAAATGTCAAACCTTAAAAATTTTTTTTCCCTTTTGATAATAGGCACAACCTTGGGGGCTATTTTAAAGGTAGAGGAGAGTAAGCCCTCTTAGCATTAATATACGATTTGTGCCCATTCATGTAATATTTATTATGCTTACATTATTATTGCACACAGGAAAATTAAAGTATATGAGTACAAGATGCTAGGATATTTAGGTAGGTATACACTTTTGTATTTATTAATTTTTAGTTTTAGAAAAAATTAAGTATATATTTTTTATAACACTTTATCACTCTACACTATTGTTTTTCAGTGTACACAATGAAACGGACATTGACTACCTACGTAATAAATAACAAATTTTCATTGATGTATAAATAGATTACAAATGGCTAACAGGAGATAAATGTGATTTTGTTATAATATGCATAGCTATTCATATTATATGATATAATTATACATGCTATTTGCTATTTGCCTTTTGGTAAGACACTACGTTAGCATTAGCTGGAAGGTACCTAACCCAACCTATTTATATCTATAGTGCATATACTATATGCGCGCAAGTCGCACGTCTTACAATCTTACCAGAAGTGTATTCTGTAATATCTTACGCGAGGATGATTAAAATATAGTATACATTTGACCCATTTATATATAAAACCGAATTGATTTATTTTTAGTTTCTGTTGTGTGTTTATACTGTAGTTAAATCTCGAACAGTTTCTTATGTGTTAGTCAACACTGTTGAATAAACCTACTTATAAATATACATAGATTGGTAAAAACGAGACGAGTCAGTGGTAAATATTCTCACTTTGAAAATTACATTTAAAATATATAAATATGGTCGTTCTGGACTTTTTCATTACTAGGTACCTATATGTGTAAATTATCATTACTTTTAAAATATTAGATCACCAAACTATAAAAATTTAAATAAATAATTTTTTTCAAAATTATTAAATATCACAAAATATTAAAACTAGTACAGACATGAATAATTATTTAAATCCTATCTGTGTGGAAAAAAAATGATAACAATCTAACTGTAGATATATTGACCAAGGAATAATAAAACATATTATGTATAAGTTGGTATTAAATCATCCACTAAATTCACATTTAAGATTTTTTTTACATCTACGAAAATCGTGAGTAATAATAATTCTTTGTAAGTTTTTATTTATTAGGAAATATGATAAGTTGTATAAATCGGTAATAGGTTCCACTCAGGATCATCATTGTTTGAGTGTCAAATCATTATCAGTTTGAATGATGAACAGGCACAGCCGACACCTCTAATTTCTAAATACGCATTATAAATTAGGTAAATTATAAAGTATAGGCTATTTTATGGGCGAAATTGATTATTTTATTATTTATTTTATACAAAATTAATGAATTGGAAACAACTTAAGATTGTCCATAGGGGAGACAAATAAAGGTATTATTAATTATTAAGTACCTACATAATCAAAAAATGGACCTTTTGCAAGTAGCAGGAACTCAAAATTCTTTTATTATAACAATCGTGAACAATACATTTGTTTTATTTTTTTGGTACATGACAACAATACGTTATATTAACTAAGATTTACACAATTTAGAGTACAAGTTAATCAATAAAAATGACTTGAAAAATTATAAAATGAAAATTATAAAAAAAGTTGGTACCTAGAGGTATTCATTTAAAAATTGACCGCGGCGTGTTTTCTTGCAGCCTATCAAGTAAGGGTTCATGGACTCTATCGGACATATATGCTATACGGAGTACATAATATAAAAATCAAATACCTTCATATTAAATGTATTATTGAATAAAAGCTAATAGCTAGGTACCAGTATTTGGGCGATCGTTATTTTTGAAATTTTTGAAATTTTTTATCCAGGTATCTGTCATGTTTTTCATTACTAGGTATAAGAAAATAATTTATGCAAAATATGGTTAGATAACTCGCACTCCTCATAATGTTGTAATAAGACAATAAGTAGATACGTATTATTCACGAGTCCGGTGTTTATACAAACATATAATGTATACACAATACACATTATGTGCGTAGGTCGATGCACTTGCTGTTCGGTGTTTTGGTGTGGGGGTGGAAAAGTGAATCAAATAACAATTCAAGTTCTTCTTGACTTTCACTAACTATAAACTATAATAGTATTACCTATATGTGCTAAGTAAAGAGTACTGCAATTAATATGTAGGTACTCCGTGTGCTTAGAAAACGTACCTAAGTATAACAATGTAATTTTTTATACAATATAGGTAGGTACTATTTGTATAGGTACCTATAAAAATAAATTATAAAAACGTTTGACAAAATTGAAAACATTCATCGACTTGTTAAATTAAATTACGGGAAAAGGAGGATTGACTGCAATAACATGCTAGAAAATATTGCATTATGCGAATTCTAAATTATTTAATATATATTTGTAACGACTATCGAATTGATCCCAATAATACTTGTCTTGTGTGCCATAACTACAAACTCTGCTTATTAATTATATTACGAGGCCTCGATGGACGGATACCTTGATATTAGAAAAATGTTAACTTGTTTTCTCTTCCTGAAAGTCAGAACCACGTGCCTCAATGTGTGTCTATGTCATAGGCAATTTGTGTTGAGCAGAAATAACCTTGTGTAATGTATTGTTAGCTTTAGTATCTATTGAAATGAATGGTTCTTATTGTTAAACTTCAAGTAAAGAACATTTTCGTAAGTTAGATTTTTACGATACTTCAATTTTAAAGCGAGATGCCGAGGTATGAGCATTCTTAAATTATAATACTTTTACAGTTCTATAATTAATACAGAAAATGACAAATCTAAGTCATGACAAGTCTTTGGTATTATATAATTATTATTATCGCCCAAGCACAAACATAAAACATGAATATATAATATTATAGTCGTACATGAACATGGTCGACTCTGTCGAATCGAAGAGTTATAAACATGAATCTTTCTGTGTGTATCGAATAACAAATTAAAGCAACTGTTACGTTTAAAATATCCATATATTAATATTATATAATAATAGGCCGAATAGCATACATTTTTTGTCATGCAAACAAGTAACAATTAATATTAGTTGCATTATAATTATTTTAATAATCACTAATCACTACAGAGCAATATGGTTGTGTCGGATATAAATTGTATAATTTATTCAAGAATGCAAGATAATATGGTATGTCGATTCGAATATAAATAATGTATCGAGTAACAACTCGATAGTGTCAAGACCACCGACCTACTGGTTTCGCCGTTTCGGCTTTCCGCCTTCCGGTCTGTACAATTTTTTTTTAGCCAAAGGGGTGACCGGACCGGGTGTAGCGGCTCTACGGCGGCGGCGTAACACGTGTCACTCGTACATGAGCAAAATAATATTCCCCGCAGGTAAACGCACTGTGCGTGCGTCATGTTTGTCGCACTGGCTGGCCCTAGCCGGGCCCCTTCCCTTCACCGCGGCCGACAAAAAAGTCGACTACGACGTCACCGCGTTCCAGCCGCGGCGGCCGCGCCGCGATCCATGTGACGCACTGGCGCGGCCGCTCACGTTGGCGGGATGGATCGTGCGCGTCGCGAGGTTCGCGGTGTGACGTGCCGCCGGGTGCCGCCGCCGCTGCCCGAGTGCTGCACGCACGCACGCGCGTTCCGCATACGTGTTTTACTATTATTATTATATCGCATTTTCACGACCACGTCTGAGTCGGTGCAGGAGTAGTGACTACTGACTAGTGAGTACACTTTCCGTTTACAGGCACAGCCGAGAGCACGTCGGTTCATCAGTCGCCTCACACGGCAGTCTCTTCTCGCATACACTCACACACGCTCGCGGCCGACGCAGTACGTTAAAACGCATTTCGGCTCTCGTGCAAATCACAATAACATAATATTGTTGTTACTGTTCAACTGTTGATAGTGTTTTTAACATACTCCGTTTCGGGTTTAACTCGGTTGTCGGTTAGGTTGCAACAGAGCGACGCGGCCGATTCACACCCCCGTTGTTCCGCGCTGCCTGTCGTCGTCGTCGTCGTCGTTGTCCCTAACGTTTCGCCGGTACCGTTTGCCCATCGCTGAACTTTGTGGCAAACAAATACCACTCAACTCATTAAACCTATCTACACATTGTACGTCAGCAGTTCGTTCGGGACCACCGTTACACGGAATACGACGACGTAGCCATGGTCCGCCTTATGTACCCCGAACAGTCCAACTACTCGTACGTGTTCGACTTCGAGGAGAACTTCCACTACGAATGGACGCGGCAGTGGATGACTGAGAACTGGACCAATGGGTTCTACTACTGCACCATATACGCCATGCTGGTGTTCGGGCTCCGACGGATGATGCGCGATCGGGCCGGCTTCCGCCTCAAGGGCCTGCTGGTGCTGTGGAACGTGATGCTGGCCACTTTCAGCTTGGTCGGCTTCGCACGGACCGCGCCCGAGCTGTTCCGCGTGCTCAACAAATACGGACTACACCATTCGGTGTGCGTCACCAGGTAAGCGACGATCAGCCCACGTGCTTTATGGTGTGCGTGTTATTGTTTTATCTTATCTGCTAAATTGTCGCATTGTTATTATTTATTAAAGTAGTAGTGATGATTTATTTTGTGCTACTGATTAGTGATTAACTATTAAACACGGGGGAAATTTTTTCGACGTGGGGATCTTTTTTGGGTGTTCTGGCGTCCACCGCTCCGCCCCTGCTTCACTAGTAGATAATACGACTTGCGCGCGAGTGGTCGCGTTTTTCGGTTCACTGATAACACGCCGCCGGTCTCCCCCCGGCCTAATTCAATAATAATACCCACCTATAAAATATTATAATGTAATTATATGATTGTACAAAATGGCTTAAAAAATATGCTTTCCCTCACCATTGGTACGTTCGGATGAAAGCTGTAAGTGTTTGGGATTGCGGTTTCACTTAATCAACGTGTTAGGTTTATCGAGCTCGATACCATACCATTGTTTTGGACACGATGAATGGCGGGAATTATGGATGACTGACATTTACACCAACACACCATCTGTCATTTATTGTCATTTAAATTGTTTTGTAAATGCTCATGAGATGATGAATGTTGAGGCTTTAAGTATTTATTATTATGTCTGAAATTTGATAGATTCTAATGTTTTCAAATAACATTACTGACTACTGTAGATACGACATTATGTAATTAAATTACATTTTGAGAATCTTTTTTTATAATTCACAGTAAGAGGTAGTGTTAATCATTTTAACAGGTATCCAAATAAATATTTTTATTTTAAACTGTCTTAATGTATTCCATACATTTTTGTTATTGCAACTTTACCACTGTAGGTAATGTCTAGTGTTTTATGTCTTAAAAAAAACTTTAATAATAAATTAAATATACACTTCATATTAAGTACTTATGAGTATTGTGGTTTGTATTCATCATAGCGTGTAGTGTATCCAATACAAACCACTGAATAAACAGATTTAAATCTTTATATTCAATCTACATTTGTTCTAATTATCAATAGGTATATTTTATATCATAACCAAGTTCTGAATAATAATTTTCCGATATTCATTCTTCAGATTAACCTAATTAATTATTTATATTATTTTATGATTATAAATATATAAAATGACCTACCTAGAACTCAACCCTTTTTTTGCTATTGTGTTACTAATTAAGAGTAAATAATGATTCCAGAAAATTGTCATTTATATTTAAATTAATTTCAATATGAATGATAAACTAACTTCTTATTGATCCTTATATCTACTTTTACGTTTATATTATCTCACAGGAAATTGTTTATATTCAAACTTGAATTGAGTACTTAAAATATTTCTTTTACACTCATATCCTTGGAATACTGGTTAATAATTCACCTTCAAAACAGTTTTACAATTTAATAGGTAGGTACCTAGTTAGTCTACAATAAATTCTCATCAATTTTTTAAATTTATAACATTCAATGTCTAATACATATTATAAATATATAAAGAAACTCATAACATATTTTAAAAAAGGTATTTACCTCAGTATTTACTTAACAGTATAAAAATTATTTATTTATAATTTTACATACAATTTTCAATTCAATGTTTATGCCACGTGTTAAAAAACTTTAAATTTTGTGATAGATTACGTGGATTTTTCATATCTTATTTAATTGTTTAGTACCTGAATAAGAGAATATAATTGTGAAAAACAAATTAAAAGAGTGGAAATACTTAATTAAAAAAAGAGTTTGACGTCATCAACTATTCTTTTTGATAAAATAATTAGGTAATTACTATTTAATCTATATGCAATTATATCATATATGCTGCCAAATTAAGGGCCGAAGTGCATTCTTTTAGTTCTAATAAATTATTTGTAGGTATCACTGTACCTATTAGTGGTATATGCCAGTGTTATTATTGATCTCAGCTAATCAGTTTGATCCGGAGTTTGATCTTTCATCTTTAATCTTAGGCAATAACAAGAATAAGACATAGGAATAGGAATTTCATTTACCTATTTTTTGAATTTAATTAAGTTTTATATCACAATATTATTTATAGTTTGATTGACAGGATATGTAATTCTTTAATATTCAAATTGTACGATTTTGTTAGTATAACATGTAATACATTAAATACTAACAAGTAATTGGTTTGAATAAAACTTCTGACAATTTAAACAAATTATTTGTAATAACCTAAATCTATATTCTCTATGTAAAATTGTAAACGACAATTAGCCAATATCTGTTTTTTCTTAATGGCTTGTTTCATGTGTTACCTATTAAAATTTCTTAAACTATTGCATTTTAATTACTTATGTCCATACAATATTTTAATCAATGGAAATAGTTCTTTAATAGATTGGTAATAATACCTAGTAAAAATTATATTTTTGATAAATAATTCTAATATTTAGGTATAAGTAATATCATGTACCTATAGTAATATGCTATTTATTGATTTCAAAGAAATGATAACAGTTTAAATAATGTATGACATAAGTTGAATAATATTTCTAGGTTTTTGAATTATCATTGATTAAAATTGACTGAATGAATTTTTTAAATGAATTTTTAGTACTTTTATGTTTATTGTGTTCCAAAACTCAGTTTTCAATTTGGTTATATTGTTAAATTATTATAATACCTACCTTGTTATAATAATAATTATTATTATTCCCATAAAATGCAATGTTGAGTTTAAATTTGTGTACCTATATTTTCCTGAATTTTACTTTTATCATACTTGAATTTCCTTTAAAAAATTCATTTTTCGTAGCTTCGTTCTAAATTCATTAACATAAAAATGTTATCCTAGTTAAAAGCTAATAAAAATATATTGGTAGGTTCTCTTACCTGAAAACAATTTATATTTTGCAGTTTGTAGATAAGTATATTTACCTTTATTAATAAAATAAGAGTCAGAAATATTGTTTCTATGTGAAGGTTATATTATGTTATAATTATGTTGGTATGAGTTCTCTACAAAAACCCGAGTTCTATTCCCTAGATAGGTAATTAAAACGCATTCTACAGTTTGGTGTCAACTAAATTAAGCTTAGCTAATTTTATTTATACATGGGCTTCAGGTCAAATATACATAATAATAATAATATTTTCATAGTTTGCTTAACTGGAAATATATTATTATATTTATCTTCTGTGATTTCACCTATCGCGATGTACAATTTTATTAGTTTGAATAATAAAATAAATGTATGTAATATTTTTATTTATTTTCGCAATAAAATATTTAAAGTGTGACTGCGCTGTGTATAATATGTGAACAAAAATTGTGTGATTAGATATCAGAAATAAAACCAATAATAATTATGATGCCGACGTCATTTACGTCATTGAAATTTGCGTAACGATGTTAGTAACTAGTAAGTATAATAACCAATAAGTGTGCAGGTTATAACTTAACTAGCAACTAATAAGTTACTAATACTAATTCGTAATAGTACGAGTTTTATTATTTACCTCACGCGACTAACGAAAGTTCTAAATTAAAAGGATTTAATTTTTCAGTGCACCTATTTGTATATTTTTGTTTATATTAATATCATATTGACATAATATTGATATGAGGATGTCATTGTTAAAATGTTACTGTATGTAATTAGTAGTTTTAAATTTATCTGTTGGTATGTTGCTACATTTGTGTATACTTTTTAGACAAACTTTATCCTAATATTTTCAGTCTCTTTTGTATATCATTTTAGCATAATCTAATAATAATACAATTTCAAATTCAATTGAAATTTTTCTTATTAGCTTATTGGCCATATGTTTATATCATGAATGTAATGATATATGCTGTAAAATATAGGGCAATAATTTAGGTAACGTTTATCATACCTTGCTAAAATAGCCTACCGCAGGCATGATTCTATTAATACAATATTAATATAAGACATGCTATAACGTGCGACGAGCATCGCCATTCATGCAATTCAAATGCAATTATAATTAATATTCAAATCTCAAATGTATTTTTTATTAAGATAATTTTAATTACCGAATTAAAATTACCAGAACTAATTATATTACCTAGTTTTTACTTAAATATATTACGGTACAAAGTGGTTTATCTTAACTCACAAAATAGTATGTCAAAATAGTTTTAGTACTTGAAACACTGAAATAAATATCCACTTTCAAGAAATCAAATACGTTTAAAACGGTCAAGTGATTAATCATTTTTAGAATTGCCATAAATTTATTATTATTGTATGTAATAATCTATAAGTAAATAATCTAACTAAAATATTTTGTAATGCGAAAGCAACTATACATTTTAATGTTTTTTCTTCAGTTTTAATGTGTTATTGTCTATCACGTGTCACTCATCAATATTCAATTGTATATCATACTTTATTTTATATTGTTGCTAAATACTTAAAAAAATACGGGCTGTCCTCCCTCATGAGGCGGTTCAAAAATAAAAACCAATGCCATACCTAATTGTATAAATAATTATATATGAGAGTGGTCATAAAAAAAACATGTAAAAAAAGTTCGACTAAATTCTAATTCATTACAATCAATATTTATGATTTTACGAATGATAATTTATCTACAATTGATAATTTATACTTCCATTTCCATTCCCAAGTTAAATGTCATTAACTCCGAGATTGGACAATGACTAGTTTTCTTACGGTATATATCACTTTTTGATTGAGTCTTATTATTATAATAATTATAATTCAAACTAATTTAGAGGAATTGTTTTTACGTAAAGTTGCTGAGCAGAGTTAAAAAAAATATTAATAATTATATAGCTTTTATTAATTGATATATAATACGAATCATAGTTACTTAATGTAATAAAAGGGATCATTCGGTAGGTAGGTAATTACTAATTTGCGTACAAAATTATTATTCAATTATGTTCTCATAGCACTTATTTTTAACTTAACATAATTAATCATTTCGAAGAAAACATTTGGATAATTTAACTTAATTAGCACTCAATATCTTTTACATTTGTATTGTTTTTTAATGATGTTATACTTTATAACTATGTAGGTACCTATTTATGGTTAATTGTAATGGCACTGATAGATTAAAAATAAATAGTTGAAAATAGTTTGAACTAGTTATTAAAATGGATTATCCATTGGGCGTCGGCATCGGCCAATTGAATTAAATTTCAAACATTTTTAACAAATTTTAATATTATAGTACTCATCGAGGTTAATAAGATGAGTTATTTATTTTGTATTCGTGCTTTTTCATAACATATTACGAAATTTCCAATTTTAAATATTACAGGTGTTGCTTACTTAAATTGTAAAAAGCAATAATAGAAAATGGGGTTTGCATTATAATTCTTTCGATAAATTCGAATGCACACATCAGCAGATAATATGTTGTTGTCAATGTTTTAATATTTCTATGGCTTCCTGTTTCTACTAATTGTTGACAAATAAAACGTGTGTATGTATACTTTGTGTGATATTGAATTTTGCGGAAGAATTCTTCTCGTAATAATAATTATAACTTGTTTGATGTACTTACGTTTTACCTATAACCTCACATGATTATGTACAATTATAGAATGTAAAACATAATAAGCCTAGTGCAATGTGCAAAATACTATATAAAATCCATAATTTATTTATTTATTAAGATATTTGTATTCATGTTTCCGAGAAAAAAATATTGTGTAGGTAATCAGTTTCATAGTCAAATTATTTGAAGTCACTTCACTATTTCAACGCAACAATTTACCAGTTTGATTATAAATGCATTGTGTTATTGAGTGGTATTCGATCATTTTAAAATTCTTATCTTCGAGTTAAAAAAGTATATCAATCAAATTTCTACGAATGTGAATAAATGACTCATTTATTTTTTTACTTCGTTTTTTATGAAAATATAGTACGGAATCGAAAATAATTTTTTTAGACCAATTTTATATTACCTTCAGAGTAAAAAGTATATAATTTGTTAAACTATTTAAAGTTATTTTAGATGATAATTATCACGCAGTACAATATAGAGCAAAATATAGTACATTGAGTAAAAAAACTATGGTTGAATAGTCAAATGGCTACTTAAACCATCTAGGTACTTCCAAAATTTGTCAATTTATCGGAAGAAAAAATGATTAAAAACTGCGGGTTGATGACTCACGCATTGAGAAAATTCTTTAGAATAAAATGTTGATTTGCAGCGACGCTGTTGTATCATAAACGCTAGAAAGAAATACATAATTATAACGCTGTAAAAGATAAAAATGAATTTGTATATTATATTTCAAAGATTGAGTCATTCTGAAAATCATTCATTGTTTAACATATAGTTTTGTATATAGAACATCAGAAATAAAATTTTGCTTTTTTCTATTGTATAGTAGTTATGGGCTATGACATATGACACTGTTTCGGCTCATAAAATAATATAACCATTGATTATAAACCTATAAATAGTATACAGTATCATACTTTCAATACTATAATCATTACCCGGGTCATCAGTTAATCATCAATATCTTTTGAAAAATGTTCATTTTCACAATATATTAAACATCATGTATTTATGTATTTAGCATAGGTTTATGTAGTATGCTATTAAAAATAATACCTACCTAATTATAGTATCATTAATTTCATATGGATAAAATGTAAAAATTATACTTTAATTGAGTCAAATCTTTAAATATTCCGTAATCCGTATGTATTAAAATAGATTTAATATCGATATCTGGTAGTTTGGAAAATTAAGGGTTAAGAAAAATGCTCTCGTTCTATCAGTTAGTCCAAACGGTCAAAACGTGCAAATAACACCATGTAATGTTATAATAATAATTAATACTTGCAATGTAATTACTGGTGCAGCCTGTTGTGTTAAACAACGGTTTTCTCTTTCAGCTCATCGAACTTTTTCGCATGTATTTATTCGTACAACAAAATGACCTTTGAGATACACAGCATAACATGTTTTTTTTAAATCAAGCAGATAGCAATGCAAAAATAGTTGTATGGTCAAGACAACTCACTTGTTAAATCCAACAAAACTCGAGACTATTTATTTTGTAAAATTTATGTACAGTTTTATTAGTAGATTTTGTTTTTTCAGTTTTGTATCGTACCAAAATATTAAAATTTCACATGTTTTTTTCTTACAAAGACTTACTAACCTTTTTCTACTAACACAAAATATAAAAGTAATTATTTAATTACTGTTCTTTGTTTAACATAAAGTAGCGTCTTTCAATTGGGTACTAAACTTCTGCACTTTTTCCACCATGTGAAAAAAAATATTGGGTCAATTTAAATTTTATATTGTAAGGTTCTGAGCACTGTTTAACGTAATCATATTATTATACAAATTTATGATTAATTATGTGATACATTGGTTATCCATAATCTTTCCACCCTAAATTTAATATAAGTACCTAATAACCATTTAAATGAAAAAATAATATTTCTTGAGGCTAACTTTTTAACCGATTATTTATTTTAGTAGGTATCAAAAACGTGATATCATTTCAATTAATTTCGAGCATTCAATTATTTCCTGTTTCTATACAATTTGAAATATTCACACAACCTTCAACGCAAAATTCTTATGACAACATTTTTGAAAAGATTAGTCAACAATTTTTCTGTCAAAAAGCATTCAAGTGTTAACTAATTATAGTTCATTATTATAGTAACCATTAGGTGAAACGTGTTGTCTTGACTGTTTCGGAGGGGGAGGGGTCATTATATTATTATAAATAATTTTATTCAATTTCGAGTTTTTTTCAATACTAAGTTAACTAAACGTAAGTAACCCTATATCAATAACGTCGACTCTTAAGTCTCAACTTTCTTGTTTTCTTTTAAATTCGAATAGGTACGCCAAACCAGTTTGTCAAAAGATCTGCCTCCTCTACATACTCCACTGTCCGCATCCTTGTTTCCGATGATGGGATACGGTTTGTTATAAAGCAATAATAATGACCATATTATAATACTGGTGCGCGTTGTCATCATGCTTAATCATCGGTGTTTGGCACTGGACAAATTCCTATCGTCCTATGTATTGGTTCATCCGAAGGTGGTGGTCGGTCTCCGTACGTACACTATTTGTCTAGATTTTCTGTTCCATTTGTAGCTATCTCATAGATGACAAGGTGTCCGGGTTCTGGTCGTGGGTGTTCGTCCTGTCCAAGCTGCCCGAACTGTGTGATACCATATTCGTAGTGATGCGCAAGAAACCGCTCATCTTCCTGCACTGGTACCATCACATGACCGTGTTGCTGTACTCGTGGTTCTCGTACTCTGAGTTCACATCGTCCGCCCGGTGGTTCATCGTCATGAATTACTCTGTGCACTCTATGATGTACTCGTACTACGCGGCCAGTGCCATGGGTTACCGGATGCCCACGTATGTGTCTATGTTCATCACGGCCAGTCAACTGATGCAGATGCTGGTCGGCTGTTTCATCAACTACACCACGTACGGTTACCTGAAGGCCGGTGGCCAGCAATCTTGCCGGGTGTCCCAGATCAATGTCACGATGTCATCCCTGATGTACTTTAGTTACCTGTTGCTGTTCGGCCAGTTTTTTTACAACGCGTACTTCAGCAAATCCAAAAAATCATCCAAGACCAAACGTCAATGATTGCGGACGACACGTGTCATTATTACTTTTTATTTATTACACCTACTGGTTTTTAATTTTAATGAAGTGCTATTATTTAATATTATTTAAGTGATAAATTCGCTCGTCGGCATAATTATTTACAGAATAGACTTATTTTTCATTTTGGTATTACTATACATTACTCAGGTATTATTAAACATAATAATTATAGTTTTTTTATCGATGCGTGATCGGGAGATTAATTGTGTTATTTTTTAATTATATTTCATTTTTCTTTTCTTGTTGTGACATTTATGAAAACGTATTATTTTTCGTTCTTGGATTTGTTTTGTTTTATTAGCATAAGCAAATTTAATTTGTACCTATACCAATTACTGATTTAATCTATACTTTGATTCTATGAAAAAAAGTTAAGTCGCCAAATGAACAGCGTTGTTGATAGATGGACATTGAGCGTACAAGCCATATAATTTAGTCATAAAAATATGTACTAACATTTTTTTTTGTTACATTCTTAAAATTGTACTAAATTGACTGTTGTTTTTTGTTTTTTATATTTGTTGTAATTATACAATTTCTTATAGTAACAAGTCGTAATATTCTCCTATAATATCAATTTTGGTTAATGTTATTGGTTTTAAAGAACTAGTAGAGAATTATAAGTTACAACTATTATATTAGGTTACTACTTTCTAGTCGTTAAGACGTTAGTTGAACAGTGAACATAATATGACGCTGTAGCGTATAACCTTATTATATCAATAAGTCATGATTAAATTCGTATTTTATTGTAATTAATCCGTATGTTGGTAATACTATAAATAATATATTGTCATAGGTATAAATACCCTCACTCATTTTAGATGATAAAATATTAAAATACTACTGTTTTATTTTACCTACCTATATTACTTAAATAAAATAACTCGATATTGTTTAATTCGGTGATAATTTAAGTAGGTACATTGATGAACTAAATGTATCCTTTTTGGGAGCATATATAATGACATTATAAATCCTACTAATTTATGAGTGTTTAGCAGCAGTCGATTTATATATTTTTTATTGGGTGTATTATGGATTTATAGTTATAAAATCTAAAAACTCGCGTTCGTCTAGTTGACATTTTTTTCGTTTCAATTTGAATAAATAACATTCCCAACATTCCGTTAATCGAATGATAACAAACGAGATTTCCTATTATATAGTTTGTATGTTAAATCAACTTCATTTAACAAGTGTGTGCTGCTAGTATTAAACTGTCGCTTGTTTTTATGATTAAACGTAGGAAAATTCCAGTTTTCGAAACAAGTATGCTTATTTGTTGTAAAATATAAACTCGTTCCGTTTGCCATTGGCGGAAATTACACATGTGACCCTGGGACAATATCCCCCGGAAGTGTGCTTACGATTTCGAAAACGAACGCTCATCATCGAAGAGGATGGAATTTGTCGATTAAGTTAGAACGAATGCTAACAACTCAAACGTCTCTGCACGGCTGTACCTTACAAGTTGCATGACTTATTACGTTAACTTACATTGGTCGAATAATATTGTTTGTAAACCGTCCGTGCATGCATTTATAATTTGGTCCGTTATCGCGCTATACTGAATGTTTTTGATACAATTTTGGTTTGGGAATAATGATTAACGTTTTTTTTTTTGCTGTAGCCCGTTTGCGCTCCGAGGTTTATGGTCACTTGCGCCTAAAATAAAAAACTTATCACTCTGATTTATAGCAGAGATGCGCCAATTTTGTATGCAACGTTGTGTTCAGTTATAAGAACGTTTAAAAAAGTAAAAATCTACGTAAAATCATTTTAAAAATAATGATAAATACTACACAGTATACATATTACATATCTAAGTATTAATTATATTGCATTAAATTATAAATTTCAATAGTTAAATTTTTACGTAAAATCAAAATAATTAATAAATTCAATTACAATACTACACATATATATCTAAATTTTTAATACACATTATAGTCAATAATAAAAATAGTATGGAAGTTTGAACCTACTTCAGTTTCCGGATCATGGGTACGACTGTCTTTAATTTCGGTTAACTTCGTTTTTGAATTATTGGTTTTGACATATGCACCACAGGTTTTTTTTACACAACGCCAACTTATATCTCCAGAAAGAGGGTTTCTACTGATATTTAAAATAACAAAACACAAAGTCTTAGATTAGCATGGGAAACGATCAAAAATATTATTTTAGATTTTATAGTTGCATTCCAATATACTCATTAAATGGCAACGTTGTACAATTTTTACTTGATCTGAATAGGGCGCATATGGGTTATGATTTGGGGAGCAAATGTTTTTTTTTTACCATAAGTAGGATGGTGAGTACAATGAGAGAGAGCGTTTACAGTTGTGTTTACGGAACACACGTTATTTGATGTTATTGATACACACAGAGTATAATTTGGCCATCCAAACGTTTAGGTTGCAATGTTTTGTAATTGGTGTAGCGATACACACCTACGTCTTTATAAAATATACATCAAGTATATGTATTTCTATGACAAGGTTGCGGGAGAATACATCGTTTTGTGCGGTGGCATATATTTATCCTTAACCGCGCAATCCGTAATAATAAACACTATAATAATACTTTATTACCGATGGGAAAACCGGAGTCATATTATAGTATATTAGCCAGCCAGTTTGTGTTGTCTGTGGAAAAAAAATTGCGACCATGATAGCATAGGTAATCATTATTCAGTAGGACAGTAGGTGCCTACATATGTGATTCGTATTATTGCCATTCAAATCCGTAGCGAATATAATGACGTATTGACGTGCCGTATAATGGTAGCGCCGCCGCATCGGCTAAATCGACGTTCGACGCATTTCCGTTGTCGGAGAACAGGTTTCTAAAATTGTGGTTTGGATTTTTAGGCCTTCGTCTGGGGAAAGAGTAGTTAGTCCAAGAAGTAGTTTGTTCTGAATTTAACTTTTTATTTTTGAGAATATTTTAACCTAAGCCGGTTCTTATTCATCAAGTTTCAACTTGAGAGGTTGAAGAAGATTTTAGTTATATTACAAGCGTGGTCGTGGTAATGTGGTATTCGCTATGCGTCGATTATATTTTAATAACCGTTGACTATTATTTGTCTATTACATACGTACAGTCATTCTAGCATTGATCAGTCTTGTAGAGTAATCTGAATACTTTTCTTTTTTTATTTATTTATTAATTTGCAAATATTGAAAAATTGTTTTAAATTTGTGGCAATACAGATTTTTCTATAATCAATTTATTTGTGTAATTATTTCTGGCATTATTATTCATTGTATTAATATATTTACAATACTTATTTGTATATTTAATATTATGTTCAATGTTCATGTATTAACGTTAGTTTCCAACCATTCCAAAACTGTCATGAATTATCTGAAAAAAAAATAGGTACCTATGTAATATTTTTTGGAATATGTATTTTTAATATATTTTCATTCGTTTATTCGAGTACATATTCCGATTACCAAATGTAAATATTCTTTACAAGACTGGTATCGATTGTGTGACAGGAGGAGGTGTCTTAATTTCCAATCTTTTATCAATAGCGATGATAATCGCATCGGATATCGGGAGCATCGCAAGCAGTGAGAACTATGCGTCAATGAGTTATTGTTATTAGTGACGTTGGGAAGTACGTAGCCACAAAAGAATCAGAAAATTCTAGATTATTAGTTCATTCTAGATTATTAGTTCATTCTAGATTATTAGTTCATTCTAGATTAGTAATTGGTGAGGTGGCTACGTCTACTTGTAATGTGAGATAGTAGGTACTCATGTGCGTATATGTATCAATAATAATCATAATACTTCGTTATTGTGTATGGTATTATAATTAATCATGGTATTTATTATTTAGTTCAAGGTATTCTTTTAAAGGCGTATATTAAGTTTCTCTATAGTGTTAGCGTTTTTGGAGTTCATAAACAACATTTTTATTGTTATTACCTACCATATTTAAGTTGTTTACTTTTTTGAATGGCTGCATACATATTTAATTTAATTTTTCAAACTCGAATATATTTTTGGAATTTTGCAACATACAGTATACACATCTATTTCATAATTAATTCCCATCCCAGTTCCTACTATTTAGCTCTAATATGTATAATATGACTAAACTATCTTTTTATGTATTTAAAAAGCCAACATTTAATTTTTCAAAATAAAAAAGAATGCTCAGAAAAAATTATAAATCATTGTCAGAAGAATCAACCTGTATAGTGTACATTATACAATGTGTTCACCTATTAATACTTATGGGTTTCCTAAGTTCAATAACTTTAATTGTTTAATATCATGATAAGTTAAAACATTAAATTTAGGGTTCGCATTTGAAGGATACGGATTACTATTCAGCTGTTGAATAATTTTCTGTGTAGGTCTGCGCTCGGTCGTCGTTTGGGTTTAGTCTATTCAAATTAGTTTTGCCAAACAGATAAATCTAGAACCGAACTTTGTGAGCTGGTAAGCTGTAACCACTTGATAATTTTAAATAGGTTAGGGACCGTGTATTGATAATAATTATTTTATTTTAAATTTATATGAAAGAAGGCCCGTAATTTTTTTCAAAATCGTAACTTCACTCTTTTTATATTTGCAATTAATACCAAACAAATCTTATAAAAAAAACTAATTATTGTTGCCTATATATACATGCACGTAGAATTTTTATTTAAATAACCTAACCTAACTCGTATACAATTTTTATAAATCAAACTTCCTAATAATAAGTTTTATACTTTAATTTAAGCAAATTAACTTTACTAGTAACAATCTTAATAATGAAGATTCATCTGAAAATAGTTTTGGTCTTACAAATATTAAGTACCAAAAATAATGGAGATTAGAGATGTTCTCAGCAAGCGTAATATCTCCACCATTGTCGCACAAAATTTGGAAGACCTGCACATTATTCGCGTCGTCGGGTATGTCCGTCCGGTACCTAATACTTTTTCGACCGATGCTCGACGATCGACTTTTGGTCGCCCTTCGAACGATTGAACATTATATTGTATTGAAAATGTTGAACAATACATTTTTTTAAATCAAAATCTTAAACACGAAAATGTAGAACATCTAAACTTTGAATTTGAGGCAACGTTAAAACCAAGCTTTGAAAGAACTATTTAAAAAATTTTATCACCGCTATAAAACATCCGTTTACACTTATGGTATTTATGGAACAAGTATTGGAATAATTATTGTGCCATGGCCACATTCTATCCGTAATATTAAACAAACGTACCTATTATGATAAATGATTTGATGAAAATTGCGTGTTGCGCTATATTCTAATCTAAACTACCCACTGACCATTTAGATAACAATATTAGTCTTTATGGTTTATATGACAAATTCATTGTGAAATTAGGATGTCAGCTCGATATTTGTTTTCTTTCTTATACCTACGCTCAACAAAGATAAAACGCTTTCATCTTAAATCGTTTTTTATCATTTTTTTATTAATCTTAAGAGTAAAATCATGTACTTAGTACTATTACTACTACTACCTATTACAAAATTATATAGGATAATATTTTTGGAGGGATGACACATCGATTTTATACTGTTTATTATTATTTTATTTTGCATACGTTATAAAAATAAAAATTCTTTTTGTAATCTTAAACGATGTTTTAGTTGTTTTGAGACAAGATTTAAAAAAATTCATACTTTTCACCATCAAAAATATTATTCTCTATTGTTTTTTTTAATGAGTGATTTTATTTTAAGATAACTCAAAAACATAAAAAAAAGTTTCTGCTTAACTGAGTTTTGTCTATGTTGTGTTTGGGTTGGAGAGAGAAAAAAACAGTACTCTGACATCCTTTTAAATAATTGTTGACCTTGATATACAAAAAATATTTATCCTAGTGCTACTTGATTTTCAATAAAATTTCAAATTATGCGCTTACAATAAAAAATATGACCTTTAACAGTTTATAATCCAATTTTAAAGTGAGATATTATGTTAATTTTTAAATTTTTATATTTTACATACTCATAATTTGCATAACAATTGACATATCGTAAAAAAGCCAACGTACAAACACAAATAATGTTCTTAACTTAAAGTTTGACAATAGGTCAATTCATTCTAATATACTATAGCTAACTATACGAGGTTCGTTCTACTGAATGCATGCATGCATGATATATATGTATAATAGTGCTCTGACATCCTCCTAAATTATAAACTAAGCATTCAAGAGTTCCACACTATACCTTTTGCAATTATATTATATTTATTTCATAATCGAGGTTCTATCAACTCGCGCGTATATAGTACATCGAGATTGGTAGGTAGTAAAATATTTTTTCAATGCCGAACTTTTTAGTATAAAATTCCTAATGTAAATGATTTTTTAATTTACGCCATTAACGATGTAAATTGTGATGAAAATATAAACCACACAGTAAAATTTCAATTTAATTACCCTTTTTTGTACTTGCATGGATTTATTTTTAAAAATTAGACAAATAAGTATATTTTTGTCTCATCAGTGACGCCAATTATACTTTTAAAACTAAAAATAATAGCTTGTGAGCGAGTTATAGGCGCAGATGTGGTAGAGGGTTGCATTTAGCTTATAACTGAATACTGTGAGCTTATACCCACTCGATCCGCACTTACAGTTTTTTATCACACCCACACGTTTTATTTAATGTTAATATGTTATCGCCGATCTTGGCGTCTAGATATACCAATGCGTCATAACCTAACCTGAACCGAATAGGAAAAACAAATCGAATCATCGATGTTGAAGTTAGTTTCACTATTAGGATTTTTGTCGTCAATGTTGTAAAGTGGCCTCCTCGGCTTCACCCCACCGGGCGTATTCCACGTGAACTGGCCAATCACGATCACTTAATTTAGTTTTAGATATATTAGAAAGAAAATTGTTGGTTGGCTATACAATTTGCACGAACATTTTATTTTTCTCTCTAACTTTTGGTTTTTTTGTTCCTTTCCACTCTCAGCTACGTTGAGGATGATCCTGTGTCTGGCTTCTGGTCGTGGCTGTTCGTGCTGTCCAAGTTGCCTGAACTCGGCGACACGATATTCATCGTGCTCCGCAAGCAGCCGCTCATCTTTCTGCACTGGTATCATCACATCACCGTGTTGTTGTATACGTGGTTCTCATACATGGAGTTCACGTCGTCTGCCCGATGGTTCATCGTCATGAACTACTCTGTGCACTCGATGATGTACACTTATTACGCATCGCGGGCCATGGGCTACCGGCCACCCAAGCAAGTGTCCATGTTCATCACCGCCAGTCAGCTGACCCAGATGTTGGTCGGCTGCTTCATCAATTACACCACTTACGGTTACCTGAAGTCCGGCGGCCCGCACTCGTGCCGTGTGTCCAAGCTCAACATTACCCTGTCGTCGGCCATGTACTTTAGTTACTTGCTGCTGTTCGCCCGGTTCTTCTACAACGCTTACCTCAACAAGGGCCGCGTCAGCGCGTCCAAGAAATCGTCCAAGCAACATTGATCCCGGACGACGGTGGTTACGTCTCCTTCTGCGGCGGTTTCGGCGGCTCCGGCTGCAGCGGCTGCGGTGTCTGCTGCTGACGCAAACACCGCTGCTGCTGCTGCCGCCGCTGCCGTGATGCGCCGCTGCAGTATGATGTGCCGTCGCAGTGTGATGTGCCGTCGCAGCTGGCCATTGATTTTCAAACACGTGCACTGATATTATTAAATACTATTATTTACGAGATTAATGCGTTGCGATAGAAGATCATTATTATCATTATTTATTATTATGATTATTATTATTATTATTATTATTATTATTATTATTATTATTATTATTATTATTATTATGAATGAGACGAACATGTGCTAATTTTATTTTGATAATTTTTCTTGCTCGATTTCTATATTATTTTCATCCTGTGTTTTCTTTTTTTCTTTCCTTCTTTTGTTGTTTAGGAAAACCGTTCGTTTTTTAGACGAAAAATATATATTTTTTTTGTATTTTCTACTTAGTTTGTACTTTACTTCCGCGAAGAAAAGTCTCGAGTCGCTGATCGATTATAACGGCGTTGTAAGTTGTTTTATAGGCATTTTTGTTTGAATTGCGTGTGCCTACATAATACTTAGCCTAATAAAAAAGAAAATTTTATTTTCCAAGAACTTATTTTTTTCTCTAATTTATTTTGCTCCTTCCCTTTGTACTGCTATTACAGGTTTCTCAGGGCCAACCTTCGCAACAACTGACCATCTCCACTCAACCACGTAGCAGGAAGCCCGGATAAGGGGGCCAGGGTGGCCTTGCCCCCTGGCCACAAGTATATTGAGATATTTTTAGGAACCTCTGATTTTGCACCTACGTGTATATATTATTGTTACATTTTTTATTTATATGTATGAAAAAGAAGTGAAAGTATCTATTATCACAAATTAATTAGTTTAAATTCTTGATTGATTGAAAAATTCTTTTAATGATTTAATGAAAAGTCGTTAACTGGCATATTTGCTCAATATATTATAGGTACATTGCTGTAAATATTTATTTAACTTTACCAAGGAAGAGCTTTTCTAACAAAGGAGTGTCTTTAAAATGTGGAAGAATTAAAAACAAATTGAGAACGAAAAGTACACTAGAAAACTTGTACTCGTGGTATTGCCATCAGACAATAATATATTTATGTCATTAATATTTTAAACGATATTTTACAAACATTTAACAAAAGCTAGAAAATAATTGAAATTGAATACTCTTCCGACTCAGAACTTAATGTACTTAAGAAGTACCTACTAAATATTCATGCATTTAAGGGCATAAAAAAAAAAATATTTTTATACTTAATAATTTTCATTAAATATTTACTATTAAAACTAGAAATTTCTATGCTAACTGGGGATTTGAAAAACATGATACAATAATACCTAGTGAAAATCAATTAATATAGCTACATTAAATTATTATCATGGTACTTATTTTTTTTATTGCCGAATTTTCAAATCGTATTTGAAACTTAATTAATCATCAAATATGTTCTAAAAACGATAAATTTATGGAACATGCTCTTGAAACTACAAAGTTATTAAAATATATGCACCCTATAAACTTTAAATATTTTTTCGTAGTATCGTAAAATTAATTACAAGCTCACTAAGCAATATATTTAGCAGCCCCCCCCCCCAAAAAAAAACATGCTAATGCAAACTTTTGAGCCCTACTTATGAATAATATTTAATGTTCTATGAAAATAAAAATACAATTGTAGAAAAAAAATTGTATTCCATATTGTGACCTCAAAAATACTTATCCGGGCCTTCCTGTAATTTTCCACATAATGGCTTACTGTTTCCTGCAAAGCGTGGCTATATTTTGGTTGACAATTAAACAATTTATACTATAGGTATTGGGTACCGTCGAATGTTTAAAATGTGTCAACTTGTGGCGCGGACAGAATTTTTCAATCGACTCGTGCCGCGGACCTTTGCAGAGGGCACCTTCATATATTTAAATCTAGAGAGCCTTAGGATTTATATATAAACATTAAGGCTCTCTATTTAAATAGAATTGCAGTGATGCAATCACGATTATTTCCTCCGTAGATTTCGAATTGTATTGTACATGGTACGGATAGGAATACAACTACCGCTGCGGCCTACCATAAATACATATGCAATAAACCTTATTTTCCACTTTTCTACAAAAAAAAAAAAACAATAAACATCCCCTTCTTTATTAAAATAAGAAATTAGTATCCTATTATAATATATATTTATTAAAATTTGGTAGGACTATTTCTGGCCATGATATATACCTTAATACCATATGGTACTTACAACATTATAAATATAATATTATATGATGTATCGAAACGAAAAATCATTGTGATAAAATATAGGGAAATATAATTTTATAATAATTTAGAACTATAATAACTTCAAATTAAAATAAAATATTCAAATTATAGTCAATTTTTCTAAATAGGTACCTACCTATAAACTATGTATTAATAATATGAGTGTTATGTACAAAATAAAATTATTCATGTAATAATTTCATACATAAAGGTTATAGTGTAGTTTAAATAATTTTCATATTTAAAGGAATATAGATATGATACTAGTCCAAACAATTCTAGAAGATGGAAGTACCTACCTATATTTTTTGAGAAAAATTACCTGTGAATGAAAATGGTATCTTAATTTTGGAAGAAAATGATTCCGCCCAATATAACTATTAACCATAGAATAAATTCTGTAATAATTTCTATGGTTAATACCATTAACCATAATAAAGAAGTCATCGGCCTTCATCAAGTTTGTACGCAGTTAAAATATATAGGTACACTAGTTTGGGTTTACCTTAAAATTCGTACCACGTAATACTATACTATTGTGTATCCAGCTATCACTTATCGTATCTGTGTGTGATTTAAATGTTAAAATAGAACTGGAAACCGTTTATAAGGAATATTAAAATAAAGAGGACACTTGTCTTTTTTCTGTAACCGTGCTGTAATTGAACTTAAGAAAAAATAACAACTTTTTTTAATAAACATCTAATATGACTGTAGGTTGAAGGTCGCGTGAACGACTGAACATTTTATGAATCAATAGTAGTTCCTTAAACATGATTTAGTATAGCTCATGGTTGATTGCATTGATCCAACTGTTCAATTTTCATTTTATGTGCAACTTGACATATGTGCCTGTTAAAAATTAATTTAATTAATATATAATCGGAATTTTGGTAAGTTTTTAATCGCTACCTTTTCAACTATTCATTTTGGTATAGGCAGGATAATTAATAAGTGTTATTAAATGTTAATAAATATTATATTCAATCCCTCTCGAGGATTTTTGAAATTGGTAAAATGTACCCAAAAAGTTTGCATTCAATATAGAAAATGTGACTATGGATTGATCAACTTATATGTTGCTACTAAGCTATTCAATTAAATGCTTAGTGCATATCTGTGAACTAGCATAGAAAAACAATGTTATACTGTAGCCAAGTTTTTTAAAAGACAATAATTAATTCTATGTATAGGTAGGCATTAGAAACAAAAATATAATTCCTATGCTTAGTGTGTTTTATTTTTAATGATATAAAAGTACATAACTATAGGTGCAAAGTACCTATTAGCTGAATGGATAAACTATAGCTTCATCAATATTCCATTGTGCGCCTTAATAATTTTAAATCTGTAAAATGTTTTAATACTTATATGTATTAAATAAATAAAATATTAATTATAAAATTAATAAAAATAACAAAGCCACAAAGGATACTTAGATACGTCTCTATACGAACTATTGCCTCATATATCTCCTTATTTAAAAATGAAAACGTTCACCTAATTGTAAATAACAAGTAACTGAACCTGATTCGTGATATTTTAAACCATTTATGTATACGAGATGAATGAGTAGAAAAGTATAACATAACACAAATATATATATATACCTAAATGTATACTTTATTAGAATCGATAAAATGTTAAAAAAAAAAACCTTAATTTGACCAAAACGATAAAAAGTATTTCACCGAGCGCGTGCTGCGGCATCATAACGGTATTTAAACCGGCAAACGTGATTTTCTACTATCCATCTGAATTGTATACATTTAAATATTATACTACCTAGTGCTTGTTAAAGAAAAATGTTCATTGTTTTTATTTATTTATTTGAATTGTTATTTGTTATTAACAGACATTGGTGAATAAAATAGGTACGACCAAATCCAGTTGTTCTTGAAAATATAATAATATTGTATAACAACGCAAAAATATGATAAATATAAATGAGGACCCTGCCTATAATTATATCATAATTTGATGTTAATTTTAAGTAACTATGATTCTCTACACTTATTAGTGCCGGTGAATAATACCAGATGTAAATATTAGAATTACCCTTTTACCTAAATACAGGTGTTCGGAGGTTTCTCGAGGTCGTGTATTCGAGAATTTGATCAAATACGCCGTACAATATGATTGTGGATATACTGATATGTGCGTGTATTGTGTAATGTATTATATAATCATAATGCAGTCAATAATAATATATTTTATATTAAATGTCTTACCTGGCTCTCAGCTGTCTCTCGGTTATAATGTAGAAGTTTTAGGTGACACAAATTAATTACTCAAAAAACTCGAATCAAAATAATAAAACACATTGATTATTACACGTCATAAGGAGTCTAGTTGTCACTCGCAGGATTCAATATAGAGAGGTTGTTACTGTGTTGGGTGGGTGGTGCGTATGCACCGTCCGAAAGGACGAGAAGGTTATGCTGACCAGAGGGTGGTAGACGGCTTCATTAAAAGGTTGTTTTGCGCGTCCGACAGCAGAGATCTCTTCGGCGCAAGGACCTTTTTTACCATACCTTTTCTCGGGCTGCACGTAAGAGAGCCACATGCACTACGCTTTACTGTTACCAGGTACTTGCCAATTTTTTAAATCCGTGATCGTATAATATAGGTAGACTCTTTTGGTCTGTGACAATGGTTTTATTGGGGTCTTGGGATTTCCGATTTCTACGTGCGGCAGGTCGTTATTTATTTATCTGTTACATTTTATATGATTGCTATAATGATGTGTGAGCATTATATTATTTACAGAATGCCTAGTTCAATGATTAAAAAACTCAGTTGAAATCCGTCACCTTGATATAATGTCGGGAGTAGTGCCGGCTTAAATAAATTACGGAGAATTTTGAAATTAGGTTATATATGTAATAAAAATACTCGGGGTGTCGAGTGTTGTCATTTTTATATTGATGTCGTTTTTTTATTCTGACATTTACGTTTATAATTATTATATAATACTAACCTTTTATATTTATACCTATCATTTGTTATAGTCAGATAATCATTAGTAATTCATTTTTACTTCTCACCTACGACCTACCAATATTGACCGTTAGAATTTATTTGTATTCAATTTATTACCCATTGGCTATTCTTTGTTGAAATTAATTAAATAACTAGGTATTTATTTTTTAAATTTAGTTATAAAACATATACAAGTATGATACACTAAATAATTAATTTTTGGCTTTTATATAAGAGGCTGAGGCAAAATAACAAATTAGCATATTAGTACTGTTTTAAAGGTTTACGAATAATTTATAGTTGTAGGGATGTGGAGTTTGTATAAATTTTCAGTTTGGTATTAGGTGATGTATTCTTAATAACTTCTAAATAATCTCAATGTTAAAATATCAAAAGTATTTTGATGCATACAATGCTGTTTTGTAGATTAATATAATTATTTTAATTCCTTGATACAAAAAATAGGAAAAACTTATCAATTCATGGCTCGGAACCCAATGCGAAACCTATTAATATGTGTGAACACATGTACGGACTAGAACAGTCCTCAATAGTCAATACGCAGTAGCTGATACCGCTGTAACTATCTAATTAAATTCTACTTTAAAGTGGTTAATTATTAAATTAGATGCTTAGCTTTAGATCAATATGCTGGAATTGGACACAATATGTGATGATATATTTTTAAATAATTCGCGATTGTTTATATATTTTATTTTATTTTTTTCATATCGGAATAACTTTCCAAAAATGCCTAATAATTATTCAAACATTTTAATAATATTATGTAAGTACCTACCTAAATGTATGCATTTTTATTTTTTTTATTTTTTTTATTTTTTTTAATTGATCCTGAGCCCGGCAACTGTGGCCATTAGCTATTAGTAGGTACTGTAGGTTTTTGTATTGATGGTTTGTAGGTTTTTGGAACGGTAGGGGGAACACGTGTGTGTTTGTTTTGGCAGAATTTCGAATGGGGCACCCGTAGGTTTCTGCCATGCCCCGGGGGTGGGGGATGGCAGCACTTGCTCTCCGGTCACCGCGACTTGTCCGGAGAAAAATGCCGCCCGGTGGCCGAGGATCGAACAGCGACCGGCTGAGTAGCAGCGGAAGAGTCAGACCACTCGGTCACCTCGTCCCCCATTTTTATTATTATTTGGTGTATACATTTTTTATGTAATAACATTTTAAGTATTCTGCATTAAATGTATGCACACTAAAAATAATTATTAAATCTAAAATATGATTAAAAATATATTGTGGTGCATAAATATTTATCTTTAAATTTGATTTCTATTAGTAGGTAGTTAAATTTTTTTTTGATTTATCAACAACATATGTGTTGACATGTATAAAACATTTAAGAGTCTGGAAATATGTGTAAAAATATAAAACATTAAGTTTTTGGGTTGAGTTGTATACTTGTATGTACTACCATGTATACAATTTGTGTAGAATCAGTTTTGGAATAGGTATGTATATTCCTAAGAAATATAAAAATGCATGAAGTTCCGTGCCCTGCAGGTTATCTAGGTTAAATTTTTTTCTTATAGCTTTATATTAATAATAATAATAATAATAATAACGTATTATTATATTCAGGACGATTACTATTTAGGTAGGTTCTATATATCAATCGTGGACAGGAAGTACCTACCCATTTTGCACTAGAGGAATTGATTACGTTGGTAGGAACCTATTTATGATTACAAATTATAATCATACATACCGTTTTCATAGATATATCATAATTAAATATATTTTACCAACTGCGCAATATTAACAGTGGGAGTTTGGAGGGGACAATGCAGCAATATTATAGTTATTCTCAAAAATTCATAATAATAATATATTGTTTTTTTTTTTGTCAATATATTATTCGTAATCTTCGGTAGTAAATTATACACAAGAATTGTTCGCAATGCCCTATGGTTTGGTTGAATAGAAAACCTTGATCCATATACTTGGTGGATTGTTATTAATTAACATTACCTATCAATTTCAGGACCTATTCTCGAACACGGATGGTAAATGGTAATCTGAGTTAAGACTTAAGTATATGCAACATTTTATACTTATATATATATGAACATACCTACCTTAAATATAGATGTTTTTAACATATTTTACTGAAATGGCAACAAGTGAGTTGTAAATGAATAGTTTTTGAATTGCGCAAGTCATTTAATGACTATACACGGGAATACCTATAGGTTTTGTAAGCTTATTGCAAATTATTGTTATTGTCAATACTTGTAATATACTAGCTGGTCATTAATGTACCATTTTAAGCGTTGATCAATTTTCAACCACAAACAACATTTTCCAACGAGGAATTAAGAACATGAATTTATAATTGATGGTTTGTGGCTTGTGCTTATATAATATTATATGTATAACCACGTGTTATGTTTGGATGATAATTTATCCTCCAATACCTATAAACTTAAACGTCTTGAGTTCTGCGCAAACTATATTTCAAAAATATTATAGATTAGGGGTCGTTTGAAACTCCGAATTCTTTAATAATAATATAAGGTATGTAGGTAATAGGCAAGTACCTACGTACGTTTATGCTGTTTCCAACAGTAATTATTTGGCTTAGAAAAGTTAATTTTCAACTCTGATGATGGTAGAGATGAATATTTTTGTAGACTAATCATGTGATAGTTTATTCTCTACATGTGCTTTTGTGCTTGTGGGTATTGGACATTTAAATTTCAAATAGTTTTTATTAACTATACAACGGCCGTATCAATTTATTCCTTATTCGAGCGTATTTTTTCTGCGAGAAGTCTAGACAAGTCAAGTGGGACGAGGCCAAAATCATTTTCTATTAAGACGAGGTAAGAAATTACATTTAATTAGCATGTTAATGTATTTCATTGATTATGAGTCTCTATAATAATTCATAGTTTGTCAATGTAGATTGCTTTGTTTGTGACAGCGGAAATGGAATTTAGCATTTTCATATAATGGCGCGTGACATATTATTATATTTTCAGTTCAATGAAAAATCGATCGACATTAGCCCTATAAAAAAATTCAAGTTCATATTCATAATTCAACGTGTAGATAGCATAATTAATAATGTCGATAGTTTTAAGTTACTTCGCTAGAGAACTTTGATCTTTCGTCTAATAATATACTTTCGTTCTTCAAAAATATTATAATTAGGAAGGTAGCTTATTCATTGATTCGGTAGGTAGATATACCTAAATGTAATTAAAAGACAATTATTATTATTTGTTTAATCGGAACAACTTTAAATCAATATCCCGTGCATCAATTTTATTAAAATATATATTATGTCTTAATGATAGTGATTGGTTGAAAGTTGGCAAAAATTTAATGGGGATTATAAAAACGGAATAGGATTATAGATTTAAAGCATTAAACGTATGATGGTCACCAATACAATTTCAACATACATTTAAATATTGGTTAGTAGGTATGCAAATATAATTTCACAAGGCCTATATATATATATACATAGTATTTGTGCGTACCTATTTGCATAGATTTCAACCTCTATACCAAATAACCAAAGTCGCATAAAATTATCATCAACACCTATTGGTACATTATTTTATTTTGAGAAACTTCTGCCTATAGGTTCATCGTATACATGCTGTACACTAGCTGTGGTCGTTTAATAAACAATAACATAGTGTTGGTTGATTAACGGTTATCAATTATTATTAATTTATCATAAATTGTAATAAATATATAATATTATAATGTTAGGTGCGATCGCATCATCGATGACGGCAATGCGCTTTGCCATTAAAATTATAAGGTTTACTTAAATTATTTAGTCTATCGCATTTGGTTATAAAAAATTATATTATCAATGCATCGCCATAACGGTGTTTGTATTAAGAGTTTAATGATCCATCGTATATAAAGGATATCGTAAATGAATGTTCCGTTTAGTTTGCACGTACGACGTCATGCTGCTGCACCTACGTATATGTAAGTAGTAAGTACTATTAGTACTTTATTGTTATAATATAAATAGGTACAAGAATAAAAGCAATGACCAAATAACTACTGAGGCCTGAGACATTGGCGCAATACATTTAAAAAATAAAAATTATTCTTTAAGTACTATACTGATGCAAAACGTCTGGTAATTAAATAATAATCATGGAACACATTTAATTGCAATTTTTGGCCTTGCCCGGAAAAATGCAATAAGTCTTATGTCTATTAGGTATACCTATATGAATTAATATTTTCATAAAATATGTATGACATTAAAGAAGGACCACTTAAATAAACTGCACTACGGTTCGTTCGTATGCTGTTGACAGAGCATCTATAATAGTACTGTAATTATTTAAATGCAATTTTATTTCAACAAAAATGTGAAATGACTTATAAACAACAAGTGATGACGTAGGTAATGTGTATAATTCTAGTTGAGGAGTCCGTCAAAAAACCGGTTATCAGTTGTACGCACTACGCATAGCACGTATTTGTTGGAAACGAAAACAGTACGATTCCTGTTCCCGATAATTATTGTTTAGGAACCGAGCACCCAATTGTACAATAATATAACTTTTTATGTATACAAAAATGTTCTAATTGTTATTATATAATAATTGCATGCCGTAATTAGTTAACATACATTTATTTTATAAATAAATAATATTGGAATTTAAAAAATGAGCATTCTATACCAAAGCATTGTATTAGGTATTTAAGTTTAAATATATTAGTTCAAAAATACAAATAATAATTATTATTAGATGTAAGTAATTCAAGATGCACAAAAAGCGGAAATTTTCAATTTTCTGTCGGAAGCCTTCAAACTTGGAGAACACATAACAGTTGATCATCTTCTTTAACTACTACTCAAAATAAGACAAAATCATTGTGAACTGTGAATTTAAAAATAAAAAATAAATAATAATGCAAACTAATATAATTTTTTGAAATAGTTGTATGTAAAAAAGCTAATGGCCATCGACGCCAAGACTAAATAAATAATAAAAAAGGCATATGGGTAAATAATTGTTTTTAAAAAATCACATCATATCAATTATAATATTAAACTATTTTAAAACGTATTGAAATTGATATTAAATAGGGTGACGAGAACGAATAGGACGACAACAAATTAACCTTTTAATTCCAAAATTGGTTTCTTTGAAAAAAATACCTGATGTCCGATGTCCTATTGTCCTCCTGATTCTTGAAATCTCAGCGATACAATAATAAATTACACCTACTTAATATTATTGATTTTAAATTATTTAAATACCTAAACATGTTGATGTTATTAATGCAGCATGATGTTACTAGATATTTTTCCTCTACAAAGAAAATTGAAGAATCATAGATATGTTTTTGAGTAGGTATAGTCCAGTGAACAAATATCTGGTAGAATGCTGCATTTTGTTAAGAATTTAAGTAAATGTATTTATTTTGTATTGTTTATTTCTATTTCTACGGAAGTAAAAAAAAAACCAATGTATATCAGTATTATATGAATATTACAACAGGAAAACAAAAAGAGCATTAAGCTTAAGGACAAGACAACCGGACAATCAAGTGATGATCAATATTGTTTTACTTGGCTGTCGTGAAGAGCAACTATGTAATATCGGACTTGTTTAAGATTATCGGGTACCGGTCAAGTTCACTGCTTTGTGTTTTCATAACCTACTTGACTACTTATGACGAGTGCGATCAGACTTATATTTAAAAAATTATGATTGTTATTTTACTCAGTAGGTACCTACTTATATTTTATATTTCATCGATTAAATTAACCCAATATAGTCGTTGTTTGTTCTCATTTATCATCAAACCAATATAGGCTACGTGTTAATGCATATATTATAAAAATGAAATTAATTAATACAATATATTGTGTTTTTCAAGGCAGGTATTGAATATAATATGGTAACTGAAACAAAACTACAAAAGATAATATTAACTTTAGGTAACTACCTATTACATAAACACATTTTTATTCAATTAAATTTTAAAAAAATAATCATATATTCATCAATTAAATTTATGAGTTAAGATTGGAATCAAACTTTTTCTATATTTATGGAAAGTATAAAACATGTATTTTCGATACACATATTACATACGACGTACGTTCATTATTTATACTGTTTAATTTGTATCAACATGTATTTTAACCATCTATTTATATTATAAATACAATTATATTGTATGAGTAAGAGATATACCTCAGCGTTATTGATGGTTAAAAATGGTATCTTTTTCGGTCTTTAATTATGATTGTGATTTGTGGTTAAAGTTTGTTGTGCCTCAATTTTGTAAATAGGGAAGTATAAATTATTATAGAAATAATTAAACAGTGGGTTGACTTACAAACTATATTTTTTTCAAAAGACAGTAACCTAAAACCCATTTGTAAAATATTCAATGGTTAAAATAAAAAAAAATGCCTGCTATACCTGTGTCCCTGGACAGATTCAGTTTCTTTGACGGTCGTTTTTACAATTTTAACTTAAAAACTTTGCTGTGCAATGTCTCTTTTTTCACCACTTACACCCTTTTGAATAGTATAATATGTCTGTTGCATAGTTAGGATACTAATTTTTTTGTTGGTGGTATTGCTGGATGCTAGAGGAGAGGACGTTTCCGCACTCGCCTAATTACCGTCAAAAAGCACAACCCACATAGTTAATAAGTTTCCTATTGCTTGTTATTACTATTAACGTACTTAGTCATAATAAGCTACAGTAGTTGTGAGATTGAAACTTGGAAAATAACAACGATTCGTTTCGTAGCAACCGTTATTAGTAAACACAAATAAGTTTCAAATGTGTCCGGTTTCAACAATATAATATTATAAAATTATGGGTAGTTGATGTCGACGGAGTCTAAGACATAAGAATTATAAGATTTTCACTAGCAGCCACCACTTGGTATTAAAAAAATAAATTGGTTCTAATCGGTTAGGTCACACAACTATATCGTGCCTGGTTAGGTTAGGTTAGGTATAATATATTTGTCGTCAAAAAGTCTGAGGAAGTGCATTTATAGGTGCTACCATGGCGACCAGTGTATATACAAAGCCAGAGTGTCAGAAACATATGGTTTGACACAAAGTAATGCATTTAGAATTAGGAATTCAGATTGTCACTAACTAACGAATTTGAATTGCATTGCTAGTACTAAATTGTTCTCGGTGAAATACAATGACGTCTACGTCTCAGAGGTAAACTACACTGTTTTTTTTTAATACTTGATAAGTTCAATTTTCGTATGTACCTACTCGTATACCATGTATGCCTGTATATTATTTTACCGTCAATGATGTAATTTAGGTACCTAATAAGTAATAACTAAATACAATGTGATTGCCAATCGTATATAGTTAAATTACAAAAGCATTAAGACTAGTTAATTAATTCGTTAATATTAAAGCGCAATATAGCACATAGTATATATTTAAAATATAATTTTTAATCGATTAATAAAGTATGTTATGATTATTATTCTTACATTTTTAAATCCAGGTAGGTATACGATAGCCAATACGAATTTACAATGGTTTTTTTTTATCGGTGGTCATTGTTTGAGCTACCTGTTTGTAAAAAAAGTTGACAAATAATACTTTAAAAATGACATTGAATATAGTTTGTAATTACTATTAGAGTGAGATGTATACTTTTTTTTCAGTTAGCTGCAAAATATCTTAAAGAAATATAATTTGCAATCATCTCCAAATATTCTAGAGTCTATTGATAATAATATTATATGAAACGTGTATATAGGACTTTTTATATCCAATAATATTGCTAACTTCATGAACAACCAAAAAAAAAAAATATCCCACTGATTATATGTATTATTTATTATTTATTGTTCAATGATTATATATTTGTGTATAATATAAATTAAATGTAATTTATATTAATATTTGTTATAATATTATTATTAGAAATGGTCAAACCATACTTGAATTGGCTATGTCTTCAAAGAATGTTACATCCGACATGGTACCGGTAGAGAGAACTTTGTTAGTAATTGGGAGTAAAAATGCAGTAAGTTTTCATACATTATTTATATGTCGAGTGCCTACAATAAAACAATAATATTATTATTATCATCTATTAAAATGTTCAAAACAAACAAATCTGCATAATGGAATTGAAAAAACAAAAATCTTTTATGTGCATTGAGTTAAGACGTTGAGCATATTATTAATATGATTATCTGTACAATGAATAGATGTAGAAAAACAAATTTCCGATAAAGTTGAAGCTATATCGAGAACAACAAAAAGCTTCTACGATACAATACTTACACTAATAAAAAATAACAATTTATATTATATTATTTTATTTTAATATTAGCTATTTTTCAACTTATATAGTTGACCGTGATTATAGGCCTAGTTTATAACCTTATTTTAAAAATGACTGTTTACAGTTTACAGATTGATTTTAAATAATATTATATTTATGTTATATATGTTTATGGTTATTTATAAATAATGAATAATAGATTTTGGTAATATTTGACATTGAAAAGTATGACGTACCTATAATATTACATTTTTCTCTTATAATAATAAGGAGGAAGCGATTTATACAACTAGGTATCTAAACATGTTTGGTCTTTAGTTCTGCTTAACTTTGACATTGAAAAAACAGAATTCCCGCATTTTATTTTATGTAATATGATAAAAAGTGTAATAATAGATTCAATTAATTTAAGTTGGGTACTCGCTATACATTTCATAAGTTTATAGTCAATTTCTATACAGCTACCTAATTTTACTAATTTTACTGTTAAGCTATTATTGCATCATATATTATAATGTATACTTACCGTTGTGATTTAATATAATTTAATTTATGCAAATATTTTGATGTTATTTTTTTAAGGTTAATACGAAGATTAATATATTAGGTAGTAGTATAATAGGTAACCTATGTAATTGTTAATTTGATTCTTAATAATACATAAAGTAAATTTTGTTGTTTTAAGGGGTTTGATGAAGACCGTTTTGAAGGAGTACAAGATAGGCAATTTTCTTTTAGTTGCCTTCGTGTTGTGTAAATGTGTACACTGTGCGTAATAAGTAATCATTTATATTTTATATGTCAGTGCGATGTATAAAAAATAGCGGAAACTCTCGTACTTGCACACACTGACCAAAAACGCACCACAAAAATATGAATTATTTTGTTAGTTTTTTTTCTTTAAAAGTTCCAATGTTTTGCTAATAGAGTTAATTAATCCATTTATCCAATACGATTTCAGAAACTTATATGAATTCGTCATAAAGTAAAATAATAGAGAACGACCGTCTTTTAAAATACATTTTTTAGTTCAATATTATTGGCCGTTTAAAAAGTTATTTTCAATTAAAATTCAATACGAATTAAAGTATTATGTTTCCAAAAGTTTTATTCGATTACTAGAATAATAGGTACAATAAATCGACGTACGATTGATCTACTTTAGTGGAATATACAGGCGGAATCGAATCTCTATTTTATTTCATTTTGATCATACTATTTTTTAATTTATATTTCTAAAAACAATAATATGAGTAGTGAATACATGACTTAAAATATTTGAATAATAAGCAGTTATATCATTTTTTAAAATTAATTCAGAAATTCTTAAATATGATATTCTTATAATAAAAAATATTTTTGAAAATTATTCGTTGATGACACTGATTATTTTTTTAGGGTAAAACATCATTAATACATTCATTTTTTGACAAAAATGAAAAACCAAAACCCACATTGGCCTTGGAATATTCATTTGCAAGAAGATCTGGAAAAAGTTTAGTAAGTTTAGCTTATTGTTACTACTAAAAGTCTAAAATAATAGCTAGGTATGTTATGTGGGAAATTCGGATTGAAAACAAGTAAATAATATCAGACGGATATGAATGTAAGCATTATTTAAAAGCAGATACTCATTGGGAATTTAGCATTCCTAGTGTCTCCACTGTCTCCATGCTGTTGAAATTGTTTAAAAATAAGCCATTTTGTTTTTTAAGTTTTAGAGAATAATATATAGATATTATTGTTATATAACACAATTAAATAATCCAATTTAAAGGTACGCGTGTTAATATTAAAATTATATGTTATATTTTTTGTGAGCATTGAAGTAACCAACTGAACATAACCGTACAAGTGTACAACACGTACTACCTAAAGAAAATAGAAATGGTTTATCACGTGATGTACTGATGTCTAAAGGTACAGTTGAAAATGTAAATACGTGTAAAACCAATGTTTAATGTAGTTAAAATAAATTAGGATTGTACCTTATAGTGAACTGATTAGGTTTCTGCCGCTCGGCACTTAAAATTTAAAAAGGCTTTAAATATTAATTAATATTTTAACTATAATTAGCATTTTATTTAAAAGGATGCCATTATATAATTAATTGTTGTATAAATGTATAATATGTCTATTTGATAGAATGTTGACTCGGAACTCATACTATTGGAAGTATACTGAAATAGACGGATATAACCAATTCTACTGATATACGTCCTCTTAAGTAGATATTCAATAAAATTAGAGGGGAAACATATAACTGTCCAGTGTTTAGTTAGTTATTCAAACTGACACAGAATAATAATATTCTATTATGATAAAGGCGTATGGCGGTGTTAACCTTAGATTTAAGGTACCTGTATACGATTTAACAAAATTAATGATTATTCAATAAATTCATAAATATAACCTAAGAAGAGAGTCAAGAATCCAGATTGCATTTTACCATTTAGATTTTTGATCCAAAAAACGGTTTGAATAAAAAGGTTCCGCTCGAGGCAATCGCTCCCCCAACTACGCCGTCTCCTTATTTTGGCATCACTTTTTTTTATAAAATTGCCAATTACTTTAGAGCAAAACTTAAAATAATGTGACACAAGTTACTGTGTACATTTCAAGATAAAAATTACATGTATTCCTTCTATCTATACTAAGAGTGTCTTGCTTCTTAACATTTTACTGTGATATAAAACAGGTAAGTACCTATTATTCCTTTTCTTACTTTTCATATTATTTTTGATTATATTGTGCTGCTCGTGACTCTCTTATCGCTGGTCACCCCTGGTCGATACCATTAATGATCTTTGGAAGTAACATATTGTTATATGCACTATGACCCGTGAAGTTGTATCAATATTGATTATTGAATAAATAATTTGTATTTATCATAATTTAAAACTAAAACGATGAGTGGCGACATGGAGTACCAACATTTCAGAGGGTACCTACTTCTTGTTAAATGTAACAATAAATACAATTATTACAATTATTATAATATGGAGTTTTAATTACATTTTAAACTTAGGTACTTATACCTATTTAAGGTATCTACTATAGGTATTACAATTTTACTGTTTTTCGTGTAAGCCGTGTGGACCGTGTGGTTAACACGTTATGATCATATAAGTTTATATAAATTCTTGAAATTATTCAAATACTTTACCGTGTGGTTAGATGTAGCCGTGCAGGTTATTAATGACTACTAAAATTGTTTTACCTCGCTATCATTATTTAATTTGGTGAAAAACAAGAAAGTTCGTAGACCGTGGAAATCTGAAATGTAAATGTATACCTAGTTAAAACATAAGAATTTTTGTTTTGTGTTTCAGACAAAGGATATTTGTCATGTTTGGGAATTGGGTGGTGGCTTAGTTTTCAAAGATCTATTATCCGTGATAGTACAAAAAACGAGAGGCCGACGTTTGAGCGTCGTGTTAGTATTGGATCTATCAAAGCCTGATATTCTTTGGAACACTATGGAAATGCTTCTAGAAGAAATTAAGAAACACTTAGATGATGTACCAGAGATTGAAGAGTATAATCAGATTAATGTCAAAAATGTCGAGGTTTGTTCTAATTAATAATATACGTAAATATATTGCATTTGCGTAATTTACAATTTGCATAACTTCTTACGAAAGCAAACCGTAACAGAAGTTTTTGTATACATTTTAGGATAAAAAGTTTATGTTTCCATTGCCCATACCATTAATGATCGTTGGAAGTAAATACGATGTATATCAAGTATGTAAATGAATTTAAATTTCCATAATTAAAATAATGTTTTTAATTTATACAAAATACTAATTATAACCAATAGAAACCTATTAATGTTCCTCAGATGTAAATATTTTTAGTAAGATATTGTACCTTTTTTATTTTTATTTTTAAAGATATTTACAATATGTTAACTAAAATAATAGGGAAATTTGTTAAATGGTAAATGATACAAATTTTATATGAATAACCCGTGGAGGATGCTGTTCACAAACAGTACCTTAGAAGATGTACCTACTAATTTTTATTATTGATATTGAAATAGTTACAATTTAAAAGCTGTTACACCGGCGAGTGGCTATTAAAATTTAATATATTAGATGACGCATTGTGTTGCGTTAAATTAACTTGTCCCAGTGTAGGATAAGTAATCTAGTATGTGATAAAACGGCGCAACACTGTCGTCGAAAAAATAACATCAGTAATAATAATATAGCATAATAACTTGCGTTTGAGACTTATTGCACTAAAAATCGTTAAAATATTTTATTCAAATTACCAAAATATACCTAACTAACAAAAATTATGAACGTTTGTTGAAATTTCAAAATTATTATTAAAATAAATGTTTGGTGAACTTGGTTTTTTCCCCTATTATTTAAAATAGCAGGTACTAAGAATTTATCGAGATTTTTTTACCAGAAACCTCTATCAAAGTTGATGACCTGAGCATTTTTTCTACTAGAAAAAGTGTATTCAGACTCATAAAAAAATAAATAAAATCCCTCATAATTGTAAAATCAATACATTCATAGCTCCGCTCAGAATCTAAAACCCATCATAGTACATATTGGTATTGAAATGTTAAAAGTAAAAGTAAAAAAAAAATGATTAAAAATATAACCTAATTGATAATGTATGAATTGATAGTTGTTTAATCTAACTTAACTCTGCAGATAAGTGTCGGTTAATATGACTATTATGTAGGAGTACGGTCAGTTCCCGCCAAAAGTATACCTTCCTCATCTTTTAAGCCAATTCGCTTTTCAGCTAAATCATAAATGTGTGGATTCCTTTTTCTGCAAAACCATCAAACTTACTTTTGCGAAGTATCTTACAACTTTTAAAATCATAATCGCAATTCATATAATGTACACCTATATGTATTAGGTATACAGATTATTTTTTTCTAAACTGTTTTTTCAATGTAGGTACTGCTGACTGAGAAATAATTAATATATGTATTTACAAAAAAATATTTATTTTTGGCGAATTTCGTTAAATTAGCTTATGTACATGACTTAATAATAATTAATAGCAAAGTTACTACCAATATCTATATTATTAATATTTATTAATTGCGGTAAGAACACGTTGCAACTATTATGAGGAACCTTGTATTCAAATTGTAATATTTTTCACTCACAAACAAAAAAAATGTCATACATGAATAAAAAAAAAATCAAGAATTTGTCTATTTAATTTCGTAAGTGATATTATTTTATCTAGGTATTTATTAGTCAAATTAATAATTTGTCCTCACTTATAATAGCTATAATCATTTAATACTATTCGAATGGTATTCTATAAGTTGTTCATATGGTGGAAAAGGGAGTCCACCAATTTATGATTGTAGGGAAGGGCACACTTCTGACGGGATGTAGGCATTTAAAGACGATTTAATGACGTTGTGAAAAAGAAGTATAGGTAGCCAACAGGTAGTTTGTTAGTCAGTAGTTCCTTGTACATGATGTCGGGAGTCGAACAACAACTAATAAGTAAAACGGAGAAATTGATAATAATTTACATTTTAACTAAAATTTTCAATATACAACATTATACAATAATTATTATTAATATGAATTTCTATTCGTTTATTTTTTGGTGTCGTTGGTCATAGCGTATAGGTATATTTTACTATTATAATGAAATGGTGATACTTGCGAATTATTGTTTATATTAATAATTAACCTTGTTAGAATTTCGAACCTGCTAAAAAACGCGTGCTATGCCAGTGTCTACGATACGTGGCACACACTTACGGAGCCTCGTTGATCTTCTACGGTGTAAACGACGCAGTTCTGGTGAAGATATCCAAAGAGATGATGTCACATTACGGGTTTGGAACACCTTATCCGTAAGTTAACTAACACGACCTTCAAGTTTTGTTGTACACATTTTTTTATTTAATTATTATTTCAGAAAGAACCATATCTATGATTCAAATAAACCACTCTTAGTGCCTGCAGGTTCCGATTGTTTTGATAAAATAGATAACCTCAACGAAGCTGGAAGTATTAGGTCAATGCATAAGTACAAGAGCGTATTTGCTTCTAATTTTAAACAGGTCAATAACTATATTAATACATTAATACATCTTATATTATACTAAGTTAAATAGTTGTAGCAATACAATTACTTTAGCATGAAAAAAACAATTCAATACTACCACTTACTACCAATACCTAATACCTATTAAACTAAGTAAACCCGGATTTGTTATATATTATGGAGTAACTTATTTGCACAAGTAGATTTAGGTACCTTCGAAATTAAATCTTGCCTGCTGTGGTTTATCTGAGCTGATTGGAGGTGCTTCGTGCTTGCAACTTGAAGCAATGTAACTTAAGATTTTATAACTTAAAATTTGAAACATTTATGTTTAGTAAATTATTGTTATGAGCTACATGTCAAGTTTTATAACATAATATCTTAAATTTTATAATTATTTTAGAGAAATCTATGAATACATTCATCATTCCGCTCAGAAAACATCTTAAAAATAGCTTTGAAAATCGTTGTTAGGTACCTATTTTAACTTGAAATGTATTCCTATAACTAATACTTTTTTGATTTTTGAAATTTACTTAAACTTATTAGTTATTTTAACTGTTTAACATGCAAATGTTATGTCACTCATAATAATATATTTGAATATTAAATATATATTATGTATATGATATATCGTTAGGTATACACAATATTAAAATATTAAATGAATCAATAATTAATTTGTTTGAAAGTCAAGGTAATTGTGACCATAACATTACTAAAAAGAAATTTGGGATTGTTTTCTAAAATATATAAATCCACTAATATGATACAATGCTGTGCATTTTTGCTATAAGAAAGTAACACATTGCTTGTGATTTATGAAAATATGATGTTATATGTAGTATGTACATCCAGAAGGTTATTGTTTCAGCGCAGACGCAGAGTTTTTCTATGGAAATAAAGGTGGTGGCAGGTAGGTACTAAAGGCGTTTAACTGGTTTCTTGATATACACATTAATCATTTAAGCTATAGGCCATGCTTAAATTATAAATTATTGAAATGGTATAATCGTCAAGTCGACTATGAAAATTAGTATTCTTAAACAGCTTTTATAAAATCATGGCACATATAATTCTAATCTAGAAGATAGGGTACTGCCTATAGCAATGAGTTTGAAATTGAAGGTCAAGGTGTTGGTACAGTTGTTATCGTAAAGTTGATTTATTTTAGAATCTAATATTATATTTTAAGGAAATATAATGTAATGAACACGTACATGAACGTAATATTTTTATTAAATAAACATCAAATTAGTATTAGTTACAGCTTACATACAAGTATTATAAATTCAAATGTAGAGAAAGTAGGAAATTAGGTAACCAGTCTGCTGTAGCTACTGTAGGTGTCGAGTGGTACTTTGTTGTTCAGTAATTCACTGTAATGTATGTGTATAACTTGAGACTTCAATGATTGATCATTACATACGAAAAACCATTCTGTGCGAAGACCGTCTGTCAGCCTGTATTACTAACTATTAAGAATATTTAATATGTTTTTTTGATATTTCTATTAAGGTAATTTCGTTTCACTATTTCTATTACGGTTGGTTGATTTGATTACATTTTTTTAACTTCGTAAACACAACTTTACAATAATATTAATTACAATTATTATAATAGTATATATTTTTATGATTTATTATTGTTATTAACTGTTTAGTCTACTTACCTTAAAACGACACGAACAGATTCGTGGAAGAAGTAGGCGATAATAGCTTAAAATTAATCTAAATTTTTTAATAATGTCTTTGTGTAGGTATACACAATGTGATGATGTACACAAAAATTTGAAGTTCCTACGAATGATAGTTTTGAATTACATAAAAATAATTAAAATTGTTATCCTTCGTCTAAATATTTAATTTTGTCCAAATTTGAACTTCAAATGCTTAAAAAAAAATCATCGAGCCCACTTTGAAGACTTCTTTCTCAAAAACATATACATTATAACAAAAGTTATTAACATGTTTAATATTCTATTTGCACTTAAATTTAATTTCATTATCAAATATTTACTATTAGAATTTTAGTAAGGGGAACATATATTCATATTGATTTATTTTAATGGAGGCCAAGGGGTTACAATTAAACGACATGATTTCAAATATCTTACTAATTTTGTGGTTTTATTTAAATTTAATAATACATTAAATTAATATTATTTATATCAATAATCGTCAAACATCTGACACAAAATTAATGTTTTATAATAAATATAGATCGGATAGAGCTATAATATATAATATAATAAATTAATAAATAATAATTATACTTTTCTAAAAAATGTTTTCTTAACATAAATAAAAAACATTTATCATATACAGTTTGTTTATATGTTGCATTGATAAATAAATGTGTTTATCAAACATAGATTACTGATCTATGTTTGTTTTATTTATTTTAGCCTTTAAAATTATTTTTTACATTTATAGATGCCATTAGAATCTGGTATCACACAAGCACCAAGTACAGAGAATACAGATCCATTAAACGACCCCAATTACGCCGACCCGTTGATAGACGAATCGTTAAAAAAAAAACAAGAGGTTTGTGATAAAAATATTTCCATGACCGAATATATAATATTATTAGAGTTTTGACAATTTTTACATAAACAATTATTCGAATACCATGTTATCGAATAAAAATGGTTTGATTGATTTTTTTTACAATTATTTGAATAAATGATTATTCGAAAAATTATTTGAACACAATGGTTTTTTTAAAAAAATATTTCGTTAAATATTTGAAAATATTTCTAGTACATTTTTATTCGAATAACAATACAAAAAATGTATTCGAATAAATGTTATTTATATAAATAAAAATGTACTCAAATAATGCCCTACTCTAATATTATTATGATATTGTTGTAAACCAGAAAGATTTTCGTGATTAAAACATTAATGTTTTAGGAGCTAAAGCTGTTTGTGGACAATTATGAAAAGTTTTTGAACACTGAAAATACTAAAAACTCTTCGTAACAGGTATAAAACGTACAAAAAAACAAAACAAAACAAGGCAAGACGTAGGCACTAGGTACACATAAATATCATACATAAATACAACTTACAGAATATAACCTAACATGTCGATTACGTACAATTGAAACCGACGTGATAGAAATCGATGGAATAAATAAAAATATATTATAAAATAATATTGGTAACATAATATTAATCGTTTTACCTATACTCGTCGGACGTCCTGTAGAACGAGCGATCGAGTTGTCTCGTTTAAATAATATAATGTTAAACGTGCGAGTCATCGTTGTTACAATATTACTATATGGACAGGACTACTGTGCGGTGCCTAAGTCGAATCACTTTGAAGGACTCACATTCGATGACGTGACTTAGGCCTGAGTACTATAATATTATGTATCCAATATATAACGATGATGACGACGAGACGGATGAGTGGACCGCGCGAAAAGTTGTTCGCGCCGCCGCCGTCGTCGCGGGATCACTGTCCTCGCAGGAACTTCTTGAAGTACAACGGTATCTTGCGGAGTGGTTTGTTCATCATCCTCAGCTTGATGATGTAGTACGCGGCCAGCCTGAAGAACAGGCCGAACAGGGCCAGCCCGATGAACTGGTTGACGATCGACCGGCCGCTCATGCCCAGGTCCCGGAGCAGCAGTTCCGGGTTCTTGTAGTGGCAGTAAACGTCGTCGTTGTGGCAGGCCATGTCCGCTCGACTGTTGCCGAACAGCGAAGTGCACACGCCGACCAGCGCGTACCTCAGGAAGCTGGTGGCCATCAGCGACTCCATGATGGGCTCGATGGCCAGCCCGTAGCCCATTCCGTAGACGGCCAGCGCGAGCATCGGCGCCAGTAGTGCAGGCGTCATCACGGCGCCGGTCTGCCAGTTGCGAGTATGTAACAACAATTTCGTTCATTATTTATTGATACATTATCCATTAAAATTTGGTACGCTGTATGTCCATCGCTAATTCAGGTACCTACCCCTCTTTCTATATTTTTATTAAATTAAATTATAGTTTGTAAGACTGAGTTTTTTATGCATTTTTTTTCTTAATGTTGTATAATATTATGTTTTTAATTTTTATAATCTTTCCTATATTCGTTCTAAATTTGAATGATTCTAACTTTAAAATATTATATTAGAATATTAAATGCTGTTATTGAGCAAAATGCTTGTAGTAGTAACTAGTAATCAAAATAAATAATTTGTTTTACTTAAGAGAATCACCCTTTTTTCTTAAAATATGAAGCAGAAAGCAAAACTATTTTTATTTATTATCCTAACCTATATAATCGTTTAAGTTTAAGTTTATAGTATCTTGAACAATATTATTGTTCTACTACTTATTTTAAAGATATTTCAATTTTTATTCAGTTATAATAAAATAAAATATTTATAACAATGATGCGCAGTTATACACTTACACTTAATTTATATTGCTTATTTTCTGGAACCAAAGTTGGTTTCACTAAAAATCATAGACATTTTATATTGATAAACATGTTAAAAAGCAATAATTTTCTATACGATTTACGATTTTTCTTTTTTTTAATAATTGTTTTGTTACCTATATTAATACATATAATATACGTTGTATACATTTTTACTTACGGAATTTTTTACAGATGACCCAATGAGAACTCCCAATCCTTCGGATGTGTAACCAGTAAATAGTCCTATAGCCATAAACTCACTGAATCTAATCCACTCTATTGGTTGTGCAGACATAAAGTATACAATTAAAAGGAATAGCGATCCAAATATCACCTGCAAAGAAATGTAAAAGAAAGCACTATGTAAAATAAAAGTATGCAACTAATATTTTAAAACATAGGTAGTTAAAAATATTTACTTACCATGCTTGGTAATGATGTAATAGTGGATGCAATAATGTACGATTTGAGACTATACCAATGATTAAAGTATTCTCGCCGCAATAGTTTAACTTCCGACGGGACTATAATATGAAATAATTAAAATCAACAACCGTTATATTATAATATTTTATTAATTAATAATATTGAACTGTTTACTTACATGTAAGTACTGGACCCATAACGTGAGTATAAACAAAAAACACGATTACACTGATACAAAACTTGAAATTTTCAAATGGTCGATTACCATCTGATCCGATTCCATAGTAAATGCTTCCGAGAAGCAATGCCGAGAATGTATGATGGAAAAAAGATATCCACAGTCCAGTCTGCATATAAAATATTTAAAAAGAATCCATAAATATGGTAGAAGGTAAAAATTCAAACGTGATTGTTTCAATGAATCGCGTAGGTATAGAATATGAAATCTGGGATCAAAATAATGTGAAATGCTAACGATTTCTAAGGGGTTTTGTATTGGCAATTCCAAGAACAAAGTGAGAAAATGGTAAAATACTCGAGGATGTGAAAATGTTTCAGGTATGTTTTAACTTACGGTATTCCTACAGAATTGTTTGGTTTTCCTGGCCAACAGTATAGAGAACTGTGTACTGAAAGATGATGGATATTCCGCTTCGGATTGATCTACTTCGTCCACGTCATCAAATACCGGTGGTAATGTTATAAGCGTGTCGGTACGACCTAAACAATAAGTTATGTATAAAAAAATAGTTCGTTAAGAGTTGGGGTTACACTTACAAAGTTTGGAAGTTGCCATTCCATTTTCCATTTCATCTAAATCGTCACATAATATTACTTTTCCATTTTGAATTTCTCTCGTTAAGTCGACAATTGTATCGTTGTCTAATACCTCGAAAACTGTGAAAAAATTACATTATTTTAATGTTATACTCTGTCTGACACTGAGTTGTGTTTAATATAAGCACACACAGCACTGTTTTCCATACACTGTATTTGACCATTTGCTGGCTTTCATATTTTATAATTAAATAAATAATATTGTAATAGAGAGCAAAGTGACAAGATAGCTTTATGCATGACTAGCAAAAAACGTTTTATGGGTAATACGTTTAGCCAGCTGTGGTTAAAGCGCCCAATGCTAATGTAATTTTGTTAACAAAGTACACTTTATTGGAAATAATGATCCTTTTTTGTAGGATAAACTAAATTTGATCTTTTTTTTCTGCTCTTATAGTGGATAATATAATTCTACAGGCCGTATTGAACTTCGTTTTTCAATATTTTAATCTCTAACTTTATAATACTATGCCTTTGAAAAAAATACAATTTTAAGCTTTTTTAAAAATTGTTTTAATCCATCATTTTAGGTATAAAATATTTCCTCACTAAAGATGTATCTGGCAGTAGTTTAGTTGAAAAGTATTAAAATTAAGTTGGCATATAAAATATGAAATTGAGTCATGCTTTAAATTTGAAATTAAGAACTTTTAAACTCTTAACCCATTATAAAAATCATATTATAAATATGTACCATTAGCAGTTGCATCGAAACTTTTCTTGAGAAGTATTAACATTTTTAAGAAATTCATTAATTACTTAAATAATAACATCCGAAATAATATTCTGAATGGAGTTTACTATCTGTTCCTTATATTATAAACACAATGCCTCGTGCCTTGTGATTGCCAATGAAATTTATGTCATAAGAATACACTACAAGACATTTATTATATTGCTTGTCTTCTCAATATGAAATATAAGTCTAACATATTGCCTACTCATTATGAAAAAAGGGGACTGCTTAAGACGAACTACTTATGAAAAACATTGTATTACATTTTTAAATAATCTAAAAAAAAATTTGGTATTTTTCATAAAATACTTAAACATTTTATTTAGATGATAGATAAATGTTGATTAAATCTATTTAGGTATGAATAATATACGAATATACCTAAACAATCATATTATTGATTGTAAATTATGTATAAATGTTGGCGCTTTAAAAGAATAAATACATTCTTACTATTATTGTATATTTTTATTAGTTGGGTAATAATCTTAAAGGAAAAACTAGTAGTTGAACTTCAAGGCCATTTAGTTCATAACGTAAGTCTTAAGATTTTAAAAAAATCCAAATTTGTTCGATTTACTCCAAGGCTGTAACGGTTCTCAGCCATCTGATGTAATAATGAAATCGGTATAACTATCATGACTACTGAGATTTTTTTAAAATGTAATTGTTTTTAATCAATAAATTATAATTATTGCCTATAGTTGAGCAAAGTACGACTATATTAGTATATTATACGACTGTTACAATAATCATAAATTGGTTCTCTGTAATTAAAGCAGGTGCGTTAAAACTAATGAATTAAACTGGATTGATGGCGTTGACCGTTTTAATAAAAAAGATATAACAATATGAGAATTATAAATCTTAAAATGTCAATTATTGTACATGGACTGATTCTTATTCACCGTCCCTATCATAAAGTACAAAAGTATCGTATTCGCTACTGCACGAGCGACATTATTGGCTATCACACGATTGAGCATAAAGCATCTTTCTTATGATATAAAAAAAACCTTCTTGATTGAGCATGACAAATTGTGCAATGTTGCCATAAGACATGTCAAACAATTCTGAACTATGCATGATAAAAAAAAAAAACTGATTTAAATAATTACAAAAATACAAATATGATACGAGTTGAAAAATAACACGATTTCATCATTATATGCAACGTATTGTTGACCTGTTAATAATAATAATAAATACATAAATAATCAGGATAGGTGTGAATGTATCGCGAAGTTAAAATTGTTAAATTGTTATACCTTGGTGTCTGTTTCCAATTTATCTTAAATGGAATAATAATTGAATATTAAATAAAAGTTTGTTTATATTTAATTTAATTTCTTTAGCAGTTAGTAATTTTATGAAAATAATATGTTCAATTGAATTCATTTTATCCAGAGTTTTCGTTTTCAATTGGAGGAATACTCTAACGACAATGAATTATCCACATCTATAAACATAGTACACACAATATGGCTTTTCTTCTCTTTTTACTTCTCCGAAAATTGCCTCATACAAAATATAGACTCCATCGTCGATTTTCCTGGCGTAAGCCTAAACAATTGAATAACACATTTCAAAATGTCGATTTGAATGTAGAAATATCGCATAAATATTCTATGCCCAATCGTGTTGCTAAAAAGGTATATGCCGACATTACCGATAGGTATAATGAGCTGTATTATTTGCAGGTACATATTTTTGTCTTGACGTACCCAGCTAGATTATGGTAAAAGTTTAATAGCGATAATCCATAAAAGATATCAAAGATCATTCGTCTTAATGTAAAATATATTTTATCTGATAGTTGTACACATTAATATATTTCCTTAACAGTATACGACGTTGTTATTATTTTTATTTTGGTGTCAGCGTGCGAGATAACTCGTCAAGCCACAAATGTACATACTGTAATAGCTACATTATAATTATTATTATAGTATTATGGGCTATGGCTACAATAACTAGTCATTGTCATTGAGATGTGTTTATGGAATGTTATTCGATTCAGTGTGCATCTAAAGTACAAATATATGACGTCTAAGTCAGTTTTGTCAGAAATTTGTGACGTGGGACAAGACACATTTTGTCATTGAAAGACTGCTCGTTTTCGAAGAATACTGTAGACGTGGCAATAAACTTATTGTTCTTGTCACTTAAATTCTTAGGTATTGTTATGTTTAAACTCGTCAAATGTTTGTTAAATGCCTGTATACATCTCTATCAGGGTAGACACCACTTAGGATTTTTATAGAATCCATCACGACTTTCTCCCTCACCATTATCTATATGATTGACCCAATCATAACTCAACCAGTGGCCATCAAGTTCGGATCAAGATAATTATAGACCATACAACTTTTAGGGGCACATAAATATAAAAATCAAAATATTAGAACCTAACCCACAAAAAACATATTTTGAAGATAGGCAAAATAAAATTGTATTTAGCTATAGGTCCTTACTTTTTAAAATCTTCAATTTTTGCATTGATATTTATTATATCCAAAATATCACTTTCAGAACTCAAAATCATTCAATTAATTAAATTTTCCCTCAATGAACTGCTTGTTCTGAACTTGTTTTTTATATTATTATATTATAGAAAAAAACTACCCACCAGGAGCCCATTATTGTTCGATATCCTTGGTGGGCCCCGTTCCAAGCCACACCCTACTGGTCCCTTTACCAGGTCTGGTGTTCATTAACACGAAGATGACGAGCTAACAAAATAATCGTATAATTAATAGGGCTTCGTAATCCACGCGTACACGCTTTCACGTATTCACGTGAAAAGATTCCGATACATGTTATTGTGTTAACGTGTTTTAGCATATTTTATTAATTCACTTATATTAATCGCATACGTGTCTTATTTTATTAAATTCACGTGTTCACGATATCTGTGTAAACATATTATGTTTGCATAAAAAAGTAAGACCCGTAGACTAATATCCACGATCATTTTAGGGTTCGGATTTGTACTCGTTTGCATACGAGTAGGTACTTATGTAAAATTATATTTACAGAAAATTTGGCCATTTTCGGGGCATACACGCGTGTTTCGTGTCATTTTTTTTAGTGCACACAAATCCGTGCCCAACAGTAAAAATCGAAAATCGAGAGTAAAATATTTAATCACTGGCACCGTACCGAAATCTGCTGGGTTGTGTGTGGGCTTGCAGACGTGTCCGACCTGTGCCAGGAACGGCACCAATTGTTTTGGCGACCCGTTGTAAATACAAGAGCCTCGGGCCAGCATGTACACGTGGTCGAACATGTGGAATAACGACGAGCTGGGCTGATGTATGGTGCACACCACGGTCCTTCCTTGTTTGGCGAGATCGACCAACAGGGTGACGCACTGCTTTATCGCCACAATGTCCAGCCCACTATGAATAATACGGAGGAATAGGAAACACAGTAATATTATAATATGCATAGTAAATAGTATACAATTATAAAATATGAAATATAATATTATTATTATATCTAAAGTTATTGGTAGGTATACACACGATATTTGTCGATTTTCGACCTTGACAATCAAAACTTGTTTTAGCGGTCGAATGAATATTTAGCTGTAGCATTAGTGTGTAATGAAAATATCACATGTAGGTAACTTGTATTATATTATTTGCGCACTATCTCTAGAAAGCTGTCTGAAGCATGTTCTGTATAGGTATATCTACTGCGGAGTATGCGAGTACTACGCGTCTCATATTATTATAAAAATCACGACTGTATCCGTATACTGCAAAAATGGTATATAAAAGATTTTTACACTTTCTAGTCACCCTGTACCTAACAATATGTAAATAAGGCTTCAATCTATTCGCGCAGTCATATTTTATATTTTCGCATACTCCAAGAGTTGATCGGATACACTACCGCGCATAATAGCTGGTAATAAGTAGGTTATAGTTGGAATTTGGCACGAAACATAGCCCCTATCACAAGACCTCCAAGTCGACGAACTTCAACTACTATTTTGTCATTTTGTCCTGATATAGTAACTTAGGCGACCAATTCGAATAACATAATATGGTGTAGTGAGACAATATTCGATTGCGGATTTTAAAAAATTCAGGAACGCGGTGTAGGTGATTAATGTTTACAAAATTTTAATATTATTATGATTTGTGATGGATACTCACGTGGTGGGTTCATCTAGAAATATCACCGGCGGATTGTTGACCAACTCGAGGGCCACGGACAGACGTTTGCGCTGACCTCCGGATAATTTCTCCACATACGTGTTACGGCACACCGATACCCCTAAGAGTTCCAGCACCTCGTTCACCTGCAAGACAGAATTAATTACCTGTTTAGTGTATACATAGCTCGTGATGCGCGAGTAAGTGATCATGTGGCTTAGTAGTTGACAGTGTTATTTTATCGGAATTATTATCACGTACGGAATGGTCTATGCGTTACATCTAAGACTGCGTAAATTGATGTTTGGGGGATATGAAATACAAAACGAATACACACCAAAATCAGTCTTACATTACATTGTAGTCAAATATACGTTTTTTAATAGGTATATTAATAGTAAGAAATTACAAATTCAAAACAAACTTAGTTACAATATACGTAAGAAGATGATTAAGAGAGAGCTGTGGAAGATACCATTCAATAATTTATAGTAATTATATGACATACTGAGCTGCTGCTAAAAAATACAATGTTAAAGTTAGATTATTACAGAGTTAGTTAACTCGCCCCACTCGATTAAAGAAATTAAAGGTTTTAATAATGATAACTGATTAGAAATTATAATAAATATAAATATATTTTTTTTAAATTCACATTATTAATAATTATTTTAGTTTTATAATCAAGTGTAATGATTTACCTCAACTATACTGTAACATACTAACATGTCACCCCGACCTAGGGCAACGTGTTTCGGTTTATGTTTCTATTTACATTTTTCAATCAGCTACTTAATCTGTTTATTTTACAGTGATTTGAGATGATTAAATTGGTTACAATATGTTTGTTTATTAAATTTAAATAACAGATCTTGCGATTATATTCATTGATTATGAGTAGTTTACAAAAAAGTACAAATGTATCATTTAGCCCTTTTTTCCCAAATTTTACTTTTACGGTTTGACCTATACCTAATACATAATTATATATTTTATTTATTTATCTGAACTATAGTTAGCAATCATGATTTATAATTGACGAAATCAATGGCGAGTCAATTTTTTTTTTTACATATTTTGTTGTATATAATTGATGATAATATCTGCTTACATATATTTAGTGCATTATACCTAAATCCTTATCGAGGCTATTTCCCGTGTGTTATCCACCATCGTAAAGTCCAATATATTGTCAAAATGTTAATATCCGCATACGTGTTAAAGCAATACAAAATTAAAATGTGGTTTTATTGGCATTGAGGAAATACAAGGTTTTTAAAATATCAAATAATACAGGTTAAGTTTTGTTGAAGTTAGGAAATTATTATGTTATACTCCAATATATGCCTGAAGCTGTATATGATTTAGGAGTTTGTCGAGTTGTTGTTTAAAATTGTACTATTTGCAATGCTAATAATGAACTAATAATTTCTAGCAAGAAATTTAAAAGTTATAGAAATGTAGGTTTACCTATCTATATTAATTGTAGCCAAACAGAGATATTAAAGTAAAAATATATTATCTTAATTTTTTAGACATAGATATAACGTAATACTATTAACTGGGGGAGAACCTACCCATATAAAATATAATATAATACCATTCAGAAATAATCTGTTTTAGAGTTTATAACTGTTCAATATCACACACATACCGTTCATAACAGCACATTATACACAATCAATACCGCACACATTTCAATCAGATGATTGATAGTTAGAAATCATATAAATACCTACTCATTATCAGTATTAAATAAATTGTCGTAATTAATAATTGCATTAATATAAGTCAATAAAAAATATAGATATAAGATAAAATAAAATAGGTATCAGAGATCTAATATTTAGATTGGAGTAATTTATTTATATCGAAGAGTTTTCAAATAGTCAATCAAAGTTATTTCATCGTTTATGAATTGATTATTACACATATTTTGAAGTGGCTATTTCTTTATCCTCAATCTTTAACTTAACGTGTAGTGTGTACGGTTAATTTACTCTTCGGTGCAGTGCCGTGCTAACTATTCAATGGCGCTCCAGGGTAATAATTATTGGCACCTCCGTTAAACATATACATATTTAAACATTTGCTTCCCTTTAAAGTGTTACAACTTTTGACGGACGTAGCCCATTCGGCTTTCGTTTTTCCTAAACGGCTCCCGTCTTTCAAAAAGGTCAATTCCCAAACGGCTCCGGTTAAATAATTCGTCATAATATTATATTATACGCAAGCAACGGCGGCGATTATGACGCGCTAGCCGATTATACGAGTGAGTATAATATAATATAATATAATATAATACATTTTGGTATAGAAATTATGTTCAATGTTTTGGTATTTTCGACATTATCAATTTGTCCTATATTTTTGGTATTCCATTTTAATAATTAATTTTTAACTTAAAAGTACGGTATACCGATTACTGGTATATCGTCTTCAAATCGGTATACCAGTATTGACATCAGCAGTTTGGGAATTTACTTGTCCGTAAAAGATTTTTCAAAGGGAGCCGTTTGGAATGAACCCCATTTGCCACCCTTTGCCACGGTTATAATTTGGCGCCTTGTCGTATTTTAGATAAATGTATGAGTTATTGATGCATTTCAGCGGGTATGGCATTGAACGGTGTGATTTTGGGAAAAATGTGTGGCATTAAATACATGGACGTGTGCGGATTTGAACGATGACCTTATTTTTTGAAGTGTGCGGTTATGATGACCGCCAGTTATAGAGATTACACTCTAAGGTGAATAAATAATAATTAGGTAGTGATCTATAATTTAGGCTTACCTATAATATAGGTACCGAAACTAAGTCCATTAGTATGTATTATAATTATTGATCGTATTAAGTATAAAATTGAATAAATTGCTTATAATTTTCCTGTATGACATCATGTTTATATATAATTGGTGGTTATCTAGAATAATTTTCTATGAAAATCCGTGAGTAGTTTACTAAAATGTAGTTCGGAAAAATGTAAATGAATCTCAATATTGTGGTTTGAAGATTTAATTTTATTATGCTCCTGAATATTTACCTATTTCATATAATTGTTAAAATGTAATATTAACTTGTTTAAAAATATAAATAACTTTAATCTAGTTTTAATAAGTCCTTTTTTGAACAAAAATATCCTGTAAGTTAAACTTAACCTAACCTAACCTGTAGGTAATGCTAATAATATCACATAACACATTTTTGAAATTTTTTTCTTAGAGCATTTCAGTAACAACTATTATAGCTGAACATTATAAAATATAAATGTATGTTGTATATAAATAGGTAGAGATACGCCATACTATGATACATCTACATAAGTTAATAGTTGTCATTATTTATGAAGCTCTCCACTGATCAGGTGTTGTAATATTTTTCTCAGTGATGCGTCTGCGGGAAAACACGGTAATTATCATTAGTTTATTACTAATATAATTTTTTTTGTTTATCTATTAATAGTATAAGTGTAGCTGTGTAGGTAACCTCACTTTGGTGTCAAAATGTCTAATTAAGATGATAAATAGATAAATTTATTTTATCGAGTAAAAGACATATTTATCATGTTTCATTTTAAATTTTGGGTATAATTCAATTTTTCTGGGAGGAAAAATGTTCCGTAGGCACATTGCATGTACTAAGAATTCATTAAAATGTAAACATATGACTTTTAATATATTTAACAATAAATATTTTAGAAGAACAATCTGAATTTTTATAATTTTTTAACTGTTCTTGATACTTTACTAGGTACTAAGTTTATTATTATTTTAAATTTAGAACTATTAATAGTATACTATATTATTAGGTAAGTAACATTATTTTGAATTATTTGAATAATATTTCTTGTGGTGAAAGTTACGATTCAGCACTAGTAAGTGGTGTGTTATAACTTGTATTAAAGATTGTTTCAAAAACAAGCATTAACAGCATTTTTAGTTAGTTTATCCATTCCATCAAATGTTAAATAATTATGTCATTTATATGGTTAATAATAAATAGTTTTTAATAATATTTAAAATGAAATATAATTTAAAAACAAAAGATTAATTCGATTCTATGATATAATACGGCATGTACATTGTACTTGTACATTAAATGTATATTGTATATATAACAATGATAAATAAAAATAAAATTATAAATACAAAATAAAAAAATAAAATATATAGACTTGTTTTAAAAATCGAAAAACATAGAAATAAATTAAACTGAATACTAGAAATATTTTCTTAATAACAATTTTTTTGAACTTGAAACAAAGTATGAGTATACCCAGGTCCCAGACCATTAAGTTAATTAAAATAGATTATATTATAGGTTATACAATTATATAGATATTATTAATGAAAAACAGCTTTAAAAAATAATTACCCAGGCACCTACATCAAATGTGTGGTGATTGCACATTTGTCAAGGCCCATTTCAAAATAACATCACAAGTAATTTAATAAATGCAAACTAAATGAAATATATACATTTGTCCATTAGTTGCTGTTGAAGTATACAATATTTCGAGAAAAAATTTAATAGTTTACGTAGAATGATGGACATTGCTCATTAAGTGTACCTATACTTCTCAATACTCACTGAAATATTATTTACATGGTTTTTATTAGTACCTATTATAAACTATTATTTATTTTATGAATGTACATACACGTATTTATCGATGGTAATTTATGTATTAATTTTAATATATTTCGCAAGTCTTATTGTAACGTATAAAAATAATATTAACGAAGGTACCACTATAGACCGTAGGTACATACGTTTCAACATTCATCATATTATTATGTTGGATCCTAGATATCTTTCTAAAAAAAAAAAGTAGCTAAAAAGTGTTTTAAAACGGATTTTTTTCTCATAACACAAATCAAAAATAATAAAACATAAATATAAATATTTGCGCAAATACAAAATTGATGTACTAGAATCATTTTGGTGAAAAATCCAAACATAATATTATATTGAGATTATTTCGTATCATCGGGCTAATTATAGGTGTCATCTGTTTCACGTATTATAAAATTCTTAAGTCAAGCTTAAAATTCGGGATGTATCATCTAGAATTATTACCCTGTAAATTTAGTATTTCGACTAGCGAGTTTCACGCGGTTGTTTTTACAAAGTACTTACTCTGCTTTGTGTCATGATTCATAAACTTTAAAGACTCAAAGAGAAAATAATCTTATTTTTGCAGTCTCGCTCACTATTATAAACATTATCATAATTGTCTACTATTGAGCGTGTTACTGGGAGATACCAAAGCCTGCAGCGTCCGTTTTGAGGTATGTATCATAATTATTTTTTCCTTGTACTACCTAGGTAACCTAATCTGTTTTAATCTATTATTTAGTAGGTAATTTACGTATCGACGTTGGATCGTAAATGAAAAATGTCTGTGATGATATTTTGACCATAGGTGTGATCATAGATAAATCCTCCAAATAAATTTCTATCCGGATTTTGGTTTTAATATTACCTAGGTGTATGTTAATTATTATAATCCGCAGCCTTATTCGATGTATAAATAACACGTTTGATAATGCTATCCATATATTATATTATGTATGTGCAGCATGGGTCAAGGCAATAACTATAGATTGAGTCCTTAGATCGAAAACGGGTATATCTTAGGCCCCGTCGCTTGCGAATATTTACTCCAAATGTGTGTACATAACATGTATATTGCGCTTTTCCTTGGTCAAATAAGATAATACTTTTACAACCACAAATCATGATATGATAAGCAAGTGTTTATTGCCGAAGAAAAGGTACACACGAGTTGTGAAACGTACCTGTACACACAGAATATAGGTACCAGTTTTTTCACCCTTGAGAAAATAATCAACACCATAACGACGATTGAACAAACATAGGTAATCGTTTTCATTTTCACTTCGTCACCATCAGTTTTATTATGGGTAGATAATTTGTTCAAACAATCAGTATAGATAATTTTAAAATTCCAATCGTAAGTTCGTATTTGATTAATAAATCATATTACACATGGGTGGGAATGCATAAAAAAGTATTATGTTTTGTCTCCAAGTATATACCTATATTTATCTATCGAACTGAAAATGATCGTAGAATTTATATCAGTTACATCCTGTATTATCTTTACAATAGAAATAATTTTATTTACGTCTGTATAAATGCTTATATTATATTTAGCGTACATAAATTAATTAAAAATATGTGCTGTATTATAATTATGGATGACATTTAAATATTTTATTGTCATATTTGCATTAAAAAAATTATAATGTATCACCTAGGTATATAAATGATAATTATACCATTAAAAATGATAATTATAGTTCAGTCATAATACAAATTAATATTATATACTTACAGCTTTATCTTTGTCTTCTTTAGACAATTCACGGCCAATTTTTAATCGAGCTGCGTAACTCAATGATTCTAAAACTGTAAGTCTGGGTTGAAGCAGATCTTCTTGCATTATGTAACTGGAAAGTTTTTTGAAAAGTTGCATATTCCTGGGATGACCATTTGTAAGAATTTGTCCTTTTATGTCACTTCTCCTAAATTAATAGAAAAAAAATATTCATTTTATACATTGTAAACGATTAAACCAAATTAATTTAAATACGGAATTTTCATTAATATTTTTAATTGATAAATATTTTAGATGTAAATGGTATAAAGTATTAACAGTGAAGTTGTTCAAGAGTAGGCATCTACTGAGTTTTAGGTAATTTATGGTCTTTAGACGTTATTAAGCGTTTTCGACAAACTTATTCAAAACAAAGAATATCATATACATCAATTCAAATTAGTATTTATGTATAGACTTTGAATTTCGTTTAGGTTATGTTGATTAATTGAACGGATTTCAAAGTTTTCCAAGTACTCATCAAGAAGATAAAAAATAATATTTTTTAATATATCGTATATATATATATGTATAACTTCCTATGTTTATATGACTTACTAATATATTCAATAAGGAAATAAAAAACTGATCCAAAAATAAAATTGATTTCATCTTATAAATAATGTTAAATTTCTAATCAAGTATAGGTACTTAAAAAACAGGTAATCCAATAATTATCGACTCAATGGATTATTGGTTGGTCCTTGATCGGGCAATGTGAACGCTCAACACGATCATAATATAGGTTTGTGGCCATTATTTTTTTTTCTTTATAGGAAACTAACGAACAGCTGATGACCTACAGAGGTTGGTATCAAATGAATAAACCACATATCAAGCGTAGATCTCAATGCAAACAGGAAACTTACACGTATCCAGCGAGTATGTTCATCAGCGAACTCTTCCCAGCACCGGAAGGACCCATAATGGCGGTCAGGTGTCCCGAACGAAAGAAACCGTTTATGCCTTTCAATATTGTTCTTTGTCCTATAAAATGGAATTAATATATAATTATTATGCTAAACAAACACGATTTAATTCTTTAAAATATTTTAAAATAGCCCAGGGTGATTTATTTAACATAAAACGCTCATTATTTCAGAATGTTAATTGTTTAATTAAGACTGAGCTCTTGATTAAATTAGGTATTGGAGTATTCCCGACTATTAGGTATGTTTGCATTTTTGTTTTCTCCAGGCAATTGTACTCTAAAAATGTCACATGGCATACCTATAATATGATTATATATCAGGACAAATTCTGTATAATAAAGAGTATCTATTTATTATTTATAGGAAAATGCATGATATTTTTGAAATAATTACATTCTCACTATACTTCTCAACAATAACTCGCCCAACTATCAACACATATCAACTAAAATATATGTTATGTAAGTAATGTATAAAAAATTCAATGTCAAAAACTCAAAGAATATATTATACTGGTTTATATTATAGACATTTTAATATTTTATTGTTCTACGACAACCATTCTACATATCATTACCATAAATATAGAATAATGGTTGATAGATGGAAGTTGACAGTAGTTATATACATTTGCTACCTTTTGACCTGACATTTTAGTACAAGGTTATTTTGTATATATATCCACTGAAAATATATTTAAAAAGTCTATAATACTTTTGTGAACATTGTTTTATGTACGAATTAAAAATAAAAATGTAATATCCATCGAACTATCAACTCACGAAGGTCTAACGTTAATATTGTTGTTTTTAAATTGGGCATGATGACTTTTTTTGCTAAATTATCCATAAATCTGTATTGGACAATTTTAATTTATGGACCTACAATTATTTATTATTATTCTGTCAAATTACCCGTGTTCAGAACGTTCACTGAAAAATGAATTCATTCACGTTCATGTTCATGTTTTTTTCAAATAAACGCATTCACGTTCACTGGTTCACTGTAAAAATGAATGCGTTCACTGGGTGATTCATTCATTTTTTTTTAGATATTTTAAGAATAAGAATTTTAACTAGAAAATGTTATTATAATATAATAAATCAATTTATTTTAAACATATTTATTTATTAAATGGTAAATAAAATGTCTTAAAAATTCGTTAAAATATAAACGTCATTCATGTTCACTTTCAATTTGAAAAAAACGAGTGAAATTCGCTTATCGTTCACTAAATATGAACATGAACTTGTGAAAGTGCGTTTATGAAAGACGTTTTTTAAAAACACTGCAAATAACAAGGGTAGTTGATAAAATTACATTTTAAAACATATCTATTTCCAGAAAATATTTATACAATTTTTTTTTTTTATTAGCTTTTTGTACAACAATTATAGCTCAATAATCATGGACAATTTATACTATTATTTAAATAAAATTGTATAGGTAATAGGTAAGCTGTAAAATAATATAATAAAAATACGACGTTATAATATAATTAAATACATTTATGATAAAGTATTTAAATATAGAATTTTGAACAGTCTTCTCATGTTTGATTTCGATTTTTGGAGACAAAAAAAATATTATTATAAATGATTATTTGTAAAGGACCTACTTTTTACTGATCACTACTTTTTTTTAAACTAGAATACCTACATAAATAAAACGATGGATATAATGTTTTGTTTTATATGTATATTTTACCTTTATTATGCTGCATACATTTTCAATCTATTTCTTTTTGAAGTACATGACTTGTAGAATGCAATGAAAAATACGAGAGAATCATTTTAAATGTACTTATACAAAATTATGGTAACTTAGAGTGTATTGAAAAAGATAATATGTTAAAGGATAATATTTTATTATTAACACAAATAACTTGATTATTTGTTTCTCATTTTAAATGTTGTCACCTTGTATAATATTTACAATGCAATAAATTGCTTTTATTTTATAAATACAATTTTAAAAAATGAAAAAAAAAGTAAAAATGTATAGTACTCGTAATATCCAACCAAAACAAAATTGATGAATATTAATTTAATATTATAAAATCGGTAGGAATATGTTTAAACCTGGTTCTAAAAACAAATTAATGTAAACATTTTGATCAGGGTCAGAATGATGAATTGTTTTTTTAATTTAAAATATAAATTTGTTCAAATATGTTTTTAATATAACAGAAAAACATAAATTTGAATATTCAACACTTGAATTTTGATTTATTATTTTTGTTGTCGTATTCACTATTATCGTTTATTAATATCATGGAAAGTGTTCAGATATCTACTGATTATGTCAACAATAAAAATCATTATTTTTTGATACATTCCGTTATCTTGTTTAACTTGAAAAATATAATTCTGTGATTTGTACCTAACCATTTAAGGTAATATTGTTGGCGTAAAAGAATATTTCCTACAGATTTATGAAATCACGGGAACAATCATACAACTCAATGATGATTAATGAGTAGGTATATGTTAGGTTAGCATAATAATAATTTACTAAATATGTTTTTAACATTAGAATATAAACTATTAATTATCTTGAAACTTTCGAATTTTTGTTTACATTTTGAAGGCTTGAATTTAATAACATATGAAATGATATTTACTTCAAATGAAAATTATCGGTTCCTATTAAAAGTATTTAAAATATTTTTTATTTGAATGTAGGTTGGCATATCAGTAATCGATATCGTTTGTTAGTTTGAATAGAAATTCAAATTTCGATAAATTAAAAACGAACATGTCTAGACAAAAACTTATATTTGTAGGCATAACGATACAGATAAAAATAATCACACATTTAATAAATGTAAAAAGTATAAACTCTGCAAAAAATGGTTAGAATGATATTTATATCGTTCCAGTATGAATCCAAGGTCGAGGGCGCTAAAAAACTGGTTTTCAGATGGTAAATGTTTATTTATTTTAAACCAAGCAAATTTGCACATCGACTATCAATGAAAAAAAAATGACATTCTAGCAATTTTAATCGGATATATAAGTATTGATTTTTATATAATTAACCACTATCCATAAATAACGATCATCAATAGCACTATACAATATTTATATAATACTGTAGGTACTTACTAAGGGGATAATTAAATACACAATAAAAGTATTACCCACCATATACATACGAATTTAAACGATAATTAATCGATTTTTATAAATACAAAAATATCAATTAGCCTATAATTAATAAAAATAAACTATTGAATATTAATAAGTAATTAGAAAGTAATAATTGCAAATTATTGGTTTAACTCGTACATACTTTTCAGAGATAAACTAATATTGCTTCAGAGACATGATATTATTTATACATTTCTGTTCAGTTTGATATTATTATAGATTATAATAATATAGTAATATTTTTTTCTTATATATTTTATAACTATTAGATGAATCAAATTAAAATACGCTTGTTTGGTGATTGGTATTTTTTAACGATTTTCTTAAACCCTTGTCGTATTTTAATTATTTGTAAGTACGAACACATATTATCTATAATTTAAACCGTATATATTATAATAACAATTATTAATTACCATTAAAGGCTTGATAAACGCATTTCGAATTGCTAATTTTTTTTCAGAAATTCTACATATTATACCTAAACCCATAAATTACAACGTTCCAAGTGTAAAATAACATACCTAGCTATTATAATAATAGATTACAGACTGCACAAACGATTATATTCTACTTTTAATATATATATAGGTACAATGAAGTTTATGTTTGTAGTGGACACCTACCTTTAAAAGTTGTTAGTCATTTTTTTTTCGTGGTAAAATTATTACGTATTATTATGGATCTTTAATATTAAGGAAAAATTGTTCAAGGACATTTTTGATTCTTACAAAGCGTGCTAATGTTATCACAATGATACTGCCTTATAATGATTATAATATAATATATACATATACCCATACATTTAATAATAGCTTGGAATTAATTGAGCAATTAAAATTTTTTATTTTTATATTTTTCGAAATTATAATAAAAATATCAAATCGCTTATTATACAATAATTTATAGCAAGACGATGTTATATACTTTCAGCAAGTACTCAAATTATATGTACCTACATTAAACTTGATTTATCAATAATATTTTAATATGTAGTTACCACGTGCCTATACTATATTCAATTATTGCAGTATATTACAGTTACAATTTTTACTTAATTTTTAATTTTGATATAGTTAAAATAATCCTTATGTATAGTTATAAGAACACTAAATGGTAGTATAGTAAAGACTTTTATCAAAAATAAAACTACTACCAAAGTACGAAAATAACAATATTGTAAATAAAGAATAATATTGCCTATATTAGGTAGGTCTCATTCATGTTTTGTTTTATTACCTTGCTACGAGATAATATGTCGTACACAATTATGATATAGTAAATTGCAAATCGATAAAAAATGTAATTTCTAAAAATAAAATGTTTTACACTAAAACATATGAAAAATCATTTATAGGATTTTGATTATCATTTTAGTATGTAAGGACAAGTTCGTATATCTGCATGTATGTATATTGTAAAAAACCCTGCTACTACAGGTCGAATATAACAACAAATATCGAATTAAGCAATTGCAGAGCTTGTCTTAGTTTTCCCAAACTCTATTTTTGTACTCTTTGATTTTTAGTGAACTCTAATGTTTTTAGTAGACCATCATAAGTGCGATTAATATAAGGATGATCACCTGACAACGATTTAAGTTTCAATAGCTGATAATGATAATATATATCCATCAATTATTACTATTTTTACTTTCAAGTTGATAAACTATCACCTTTAGACACTTGTTTTATACTAAATAGATAAAATTTGACGACAACTAGAAGAAAATAGAGAAACCTAGTGATGTTTGCCACTTTCGAGCGGACACGATATAGAATGTCTCCCGAAACACGAATACCTAGTAAGTTAGTCACCAGCTTGGATTATGTCGTGGAATTGTTTCCAACTTGACTCCTATTTGTCGCAGATTTATCGGAAACCGAATATTATGTTTCTGTTTTATCGGGTTAGTCGTAAGTCTGTCATAATGGATTAGTATTTAGTATATTATAAATATAGAATTGATGAACATTTTTATTCAGAAAAATTTCGAGAAAATGCTTAACGCTATTGTTACCTGTACTTTTTTAAACAATAGTAAAATTAAACATGCACAGGTCAGCATATAAATATCGTCAACATAATATTATTAGCACACGTCATTAGTGTACACGTGATCTATAACAGACAAGGCTGTAATATCAAAACATATACATTTGAAGTGCTTTAATTATTTTACCTGATTAAAATGGACGACAACCGTCAATGTGTTTTATAAGTTAAATCTTTTTGTGTTAAAATTGTTTAAAAATGTAATGTAATAGGACTTATATGTCCACCGAACGTATAACATCGGTATAAAAAATTTGTAAAAAATGTTATACCAAAATAATACGAGTTGGTACTATTTTATGTTTCATAATCCCAATATTTCCACATATTTTCATTCAAATTTTGAGATTGTCTGACTAACTTTGTTTTGAAATAATTGTTGAGATAGATTAAAAGAAAATATATATTTAAGCTAGGACGGCCACTGACCATAATTAAAAAAATAAAAAACAGGACTAAAATAATATTTATGATATTTTTAAAATTAATACAATTATATAAAATTATAGTTTTTTTGTTAATTTTTAATTTTTGTAAAAAAAATTACATAATATATACTATATACGTGGAGCTTTATATTATTATATAATATACATACAATATACGTAAGTTCACCGATATCGATTATTTTTCATGAACACAATCGCTATCACTGTCATAATGTCATTATGTCATTATCAATAACATGATATGTTTGTCAACAAATTCAAAAACAAAATTAAATATGTAAATAATAATAATATTCGTATAATACTACTTATAAATTAAAATAACGTAAGGTGAATTGTATATTTATACATATTAATAAGAATTAATACGGAATAATTAGGATCGACATAAAAAACAATACAAAAAGCGTCTCAAAATAAGTTAACAGGACACTGAGTTAAAATAAAGGATAATACTGTATAAACAGAATGTATGGTCACCCTAATTTAAACACCACTAAGCTTTTATATAAACGAACTGTAGGTAGGTACGCAAATTTGATGTGGGTCAATATTTATTTTAAACTATTTAATAACTTGAATCAGTTGATGCTATCGAATTATGAATTTAAAAAAAACAACAACAAAATCCTTAAAAGTGTGGGTATGGAATTATATTTAAAAGTTTTTTAATTAACTTGACAGTTGAAATTAATTTTGAAAAGTTCGGTAACATAATTCATATTTAGGAATAAATCAATCTGTGTAAAAATGTAAAATAATCATACAAATAATGTTCGAAACGTTTATAGTTTATTTTTCAATGATTTGCGATACACTTGGTTTGTTTAAGTTCAGTTTTATAATTTGTTTTACAAGTGAAACTCGAAAAAATTAATCTAACCGAAAAAATTTACCATCATGATTTTAAATATTTATTCACGTAATTTCTAACATTATAGTAATATAACATACTCGTTAATGTTGTCATTTAGGTAATTATTGTTAATTAACGATTACTTTTCATAATAACATGTTATAGGAACTTAATTCTGACACCCTAATCGTTTTTTTAAAAAGAAAATCATGTTTAGTACAAAAATTTAAATCTAAGTTGTGTAAACTAGTTAGGTACTCTTTAACTAATGTTGAACTAATTTTCGTTGAAAAATACTAATAAATGTGTAATTTCCTTGTTAATATTATTGTCGTACTCTAGGTAATTTCAGGAGGTCATAGCTGCTTAATATTGAAATTTTGAATTAATGAAAACTTTTAAAACTGTCAATTATTCACTAACTATCATAATGTATTTATTGCATGTCTTACTAACGTGATATTAAGTAGTCGTATTTCGTTTCACTTTTGCAAGAATTAGCTCAATTATTAGTTATATACCTCATACCTATCGCTATAGGGTCTTATGCGAAAGTTACCTATTAACTATCTATAGTTAATATAATTTAGGTAGAGGCACGCTATCGTATAAAATGTCACCTTTGCGAAAATATAATTTTAATATAACTGTTATAACGGGACTTTACTTATAAAATTAATATTTTAAGTGACGTCGACTATTAATTCTTTTTTTTTAAATAGATACCCACGTACAATACAGGCACCTACCTCCCAATCGATAGACCATGTGTATCTGATTAAAATATTCTAACGGTTATGCGATACAGGTACGACGGCGATTCCTCGTTTTTATTATATGAACTCGTACGTCATGTCGTTAACGTGATGTAACGAACAATGGATATTTCGTTGACACCGGTGTCTGAAATTTCTCGTTGGTATATTGTTACCGCGATCACCAGCATTATATGTTAGAAATTTCTATTGAATAATAATTATCTAATTTTTTTGTCCTAACGCGACGCTTATAACACGCCGGATATATAATAATATACAAATTATTATTATTATTTATTGGTTGTTTTCGATTGACGTTGCACTTCCGAGATGGGGAAAAAAAATTACATAATAACGACTAAACGACAACAACAACAATAATGAGACATATTTTACAAGCCGTAGACATAATATTATACTCGTCTACAGTGCAGAGTAAAGACAGACAATGCAGATCAACACTCAATTGGAGGGGGGTATAGGGGCCATAGGCCTATGTCCCGGGGTACTGTAAACTAAGGGCGTTAAAATGAGGGCTTAAAAAAAAATATTTAAAAATACAAAAAATCGTACCAATATATGATTATTACTATAGGTTATGCAAAAATATTAATTCCTAGTCGAATTGAGATGGATATTTTAAAACTTAGGGGCGCCAAAACTCTTATGGCGTTATGCAGGGTTTGCTAAAAAAATTGGTTACAATTAATGGTTTACTAAAATTTGACGGACCTATCATGGGCCCCTAACCATTTTTAAGGGATCATCAGCTCACTTGTGATTTAATGAATGCTTACACTCTGTCTAGCGAGAGATGGCGCCACGACGAAAATCGGTTCTTCTGCTCATTATGGAGCCGGTCTCGATGGGGGTCATGTGGAGATGCGCAGAATCAGTGAGTCTCTCACTGGACAGAGTATGTGGATACAGGTGCCTACGTGTAATATCTGTTATCGCGAACAACTCACCCGCTGTCGTGTTGACGGCGTATGTCAGGTCGTGGAATTCGATGTCGACGGCCGGTCTCTTCGCCTTGTGCGTCAACGTCTTCATGTCGACCCGGGTCGGGATCCTGGTAATCGGCCTGTCGGCAGACACACTGAACACCCTCGTCCTGGACGCATCGACCAGAGGCATCTCTTCCTCGTCGTCGGGCAGCACATCGTCGGTACTGCCGGCGGACGAGTGGTTGTCGTCGTCGTCTTCGTCGTCGTTGCGATTACCGCGGTTACCGTGGACGCCACGGTTGTCGATCGTCGTCGCCGCGAACGAGACGGTGCTCTGCATGCGATTCATCGGGGTCCGCGGTTGTTCGTCGTCGGCGACCATGATCGCGACGATAGTGAAACTTAAGCGAAGTGTTCAATAAACTCTAGGTGATAATAAAATATAAGGTGCGACGGTATAACGACGAAAATATCGAGCACGGTTGGAGTGCGCGATCGGACGGCGGGTCGTGGTGACGGTGTTCGCGAATTTTGCAGTCGCACTAAGGATAACTCTGTCGGTCCGCCAAATGAGCAGTGACCGGTTTCCGTATGTCTATGGTCACGCGCACAGCATCAGCGCGTCTGCCGAGAGTGTAACGATATATTATTGCGGAGTCGCGTGGTCCGGCGGAATGAACTAGTTAGTCGTCGGCCGGCAGTGCGTGCACTTGTTGCTATTTCCGCCGCCGCCGCTGCCGCCGCCGCCGCCGCCCCACCGTAGTGGTATTACGATACACGTGCAATAGTTTTATCATTTTATGTTGTATCGTTGTACGTAGGTACTGTTCTAGTACCTACGGTCGTCGTTGTTATTGTTGTAGTAGTAGCTTGGTTTTGTTTTGTCTTTTTCCACGGAAACCTGTTATTAAGCCCGTAGACGTTCGCGTAAAACAAAAAGAACACTATTTTACGTTATACATATATATTATTATACAGGGTGACCCCGTTCTATCCTCAAGTCGTACGACACATCAATTAAAGTCGTCAATTTACAGAAAAAAATCGAGGTTCTCACCCGAAAAACAGGTGTTCTCCACTGGACACTTAAATGGTGAACAAATCTCGGTGTTCGAAGATAATATGGTCTTTACATGACCGAACATGACCGTCACGAGGATAAAAAATCTGGGGGAGGTATTCATTGCCGACTTACTATTGTTTTCTCACCAACGTGGTAAAATTGTATAGATAATGTCATCGTGAAAACGAGTTTGAATTCGTCATGAATTTTTCATTGTAAAGTACACTTTTGATTATTTTAAACTTTTTTCGATAACTGTTGTAAATTGTGGTATGAATATTAAAATATAATAACGAAAAATCGTTATTTAATACAAAATTAAATGAATTAAACTACACATTATTGAAATGCAATTTTAAAAACTATGGGTAAACTATAAAAAAACTATACGTATTTGGTGAATCTGATAAAATAAATGTATATAAATCGATCATTCATTAGAAATTCATGGTACCTATAATAGGTGTTTATGATCTGAATATTATTTTTTCATGTATGTTAATAAAAGACAATATTTGTGTGTGTGTATGTAAGGCGATCTACAACTAAGTCTATCGCACTAATTTATCTGAAATTTGGTACATGGGTAATCCTATACCGAGGATGTGCACCTTGAAGACAATTAAAAAAAATAATTTTTTTCTCACTCAAGGATTTCTTGGCTCACGAAACACTAATATTTTTTCTTGCTTAAGGTTGTAATTGGTCACAGATAATAAAATAATTCTTATAACTGTAAATAATTTTAGACTTATATTTTATAATTGGACAAAACCATCCAAATTAATGTTTAATAAATATATGTGAAGTTTAAATTTAACAGATATTTAAGACAAGCCAAATCCACTGGCATTATTTAATTTGTCACATAAGATCAGCTAGTTTAACATTAATATCAATATAATTAATAATAATATTGCTTACTAATGCCTGATGGAAGTATACAGTTTTTATTTTACATTTTTTAACAACATGTGTAGGTACCTTGTATGTGATTATTATCATAGATAAAGTGTGTTGTCCTCGATGCTGAAATTTAAAAGATGGCTTAAAGTAAAAAAAACCAAAAACCAAAAGCACAGTTATTTAAATTTTCCAAAAATCAAAATAAATTTGAATAAAATATACACATTTAACAGATACCATTGAGGTTAGAATTGTTGGTGAATCACTCTGTATATTATGTATAACGCACATTTACACATTCTATGTTCACAGCTAATATAGCCATTGGAACACCGGAAAAAGTTTTGAAAATAAAAATGGCGAACAAGAAACCTTCGTCTCTTATAGGCGTGAACAAATGTCGTCGAACGAAACGGAAACGTAATTATTATTATTATCATTATTGTTGTTTACCTACCTATCCTTTTACTATTATTATTATTATTTCACGTTTTCACCGTGCGTGGGTTTTGACTGCTTAAACATTAAATTTGTAAGCGATTATTGTAATAGTATACTATTGAGAATCCGCCCACTCCATCAACAGCAGTTGATAATAATATAATGAGTAATATTGCCTACCTATCTATACATCATATCAGCAATGATCTCATTGACAGTTGAGGCTATATAGTTGTACAAGACGCTCGTGTCTCTCGCATATTGTACAATTAATAGCTACAATTATTTTTTTATTGCTATCCCAAGCTGAATTCAAGCATTTAGTGCTTTTATCTATATTGACAGTTAAAACATCGGTTTTAAAGTTATTACCTACTTATTAAATTATATACGTATTACATTGTATTAAGCAGATATTATGCGAGTACAAGTGTATTATGCGTCTATGTATAATATTATATCTGTAACTAGTCACTAGAGTGTTCTTCTATATAGGTATAGCAGACTGCGAGACGAATATACTTTCCAAATAGCCTGGGTGTTTATTATTAGTACCTATAACAATATTATTTTGTTTATTATGACACGCGTATGACACACCATAATATGACACTATATGTTACTGTTTTCGATCGCAGTAGCTAAGGCGTATCGATGATGTTTTGGTGTTTTAAAAGGAAAGTGTTTTACGGTTATATATTCTGATCGACAATTTATGATTCACAATAAACTGCGGCAGTAACTAGTATCGGTAAACTATTGATTGTGTGTATAATAACTAGGTAGACGTGCGTAAGACGAGGCACTAATGAAAATAAAAAACAAATTAAATTGATAAACATATGAACGTAAAACATTCAATATTGCATGTGGAATGTATACAAAACTGTAAAATTTATTAGCATGACTTGTATTATGTCTGGTACAGTAATACCTACACCTATAGTGTATTTTTTAAATCAAATATTCATAGACATTAATACTTATACTGAGAACCTTTAATAGCTTTTAAAAATTATAAAAAATATAATGAAAAAAAACGGTTCTGACTACAATTTTGATCTGCAAGCATTGAGACAAAAATGTTGCGTTAGTTACCGAACTCCATTCATCAAAAATTAAAAACTCAAATTAAAAATTTAATTTTTACATTTAAAATTTGCAGAAAATGATTATTTTATACAATTTTATCTATTATGCTTAAGAATATAAAATTAAAGACTTAAATGGTTTAGAATAGTAAGTATACTGTAATTTATGATAAATTAAATCTTAAGATAAAAACTTAAAGATTATGACGATAAAAGGTAAGAAATAAAAATTATTTAAATACGTTTTATAATGACCAATCAACCATGTGAAAATATTTTCAAATACGTCGTAAGTATTTAGGTACCTGAGTGGAGCTAAATAATGCATTTTATTTGACGATTCCAAGTATAAGTTATAAATTATGAAGTATTTACCAAAAAAATTACATTTCGTCAAAATTTAAAATAATGATTAATCGCGGAAAGGGAGTCAAGAACGTGTACTTACTGTTTACCAAAGGTGATAAGTCGCGTAACAACAGTTGTAATATGAATGATTACAGTTACAGAGTTATCATTCATCATTATAGATACCTAAACAGTTGCGTGACAAAGGTTAGATAGGTTAACAGAAACAATACATAAGTAATACTCTTTGAACAATATTATAGTTTTGAATATTTTTTATTTCTATAGATGCCTCTTTGAATTATGGATAAGTCGTATAAAGTAATAACGTAGGTATAATGATCATTAAAATCAAATATTCACTAGTCCAATATTCTGCATAGAAAATCAATATATTTTAATGTTTTATTAATAAACTACTTACGTAATGAAGTCTAAAATGCTTCTTTATTTGAATACTAAAATAACAAAATTTAAATCGATCACAATGTAAATTTAAAAAATACACTATAAAGTCAAATTATACCGAATTCAATAATACATAGGATAGATAGTAGTTAATCAGAAAAAGGGGTACATATTCAAATTTAACGAAAACTTTATACATTGTCAAGACCTTGGTTATAATTTACAAGACACAAATTTAATATATTTCGTTTTGTTGACTTATAATTGATGGGTTTTTTTATTATTATTTTATTCCACCAATGGGAAAAAAAACATGTTTATTCACAGATAAGTATCAAGTGCTTGAAAGAATAATAACGTTTTCTCTAGTTTTCTGTAGATTCTTAACGACCTACCTAGTAATGTATTTCATTCGTTTGACGTCATAATTTGAAAAAATTTACATTTTTATTTACCTTGTCCAGATATTCGCAGTCCTATTGTCACAGATGGACAATATGAAAATGAATAAATAAAAAAACAACAATGTGGTAGAGCTAGACTATGTATGTAAATTAAATTCAAATTGTAAACGATCTACATGCCTATAATTCAATAAATTACAACCAGCTATGTACTATGTAATCCTGGCGATGATATTTATATTTTATAATGCGTATTTAGCTACTGAAATAAGTGCAAAATAGTAATTATTCCTGTATTTAAATTCAATATTTTCAAAGATTTGTATTTAATTTACTTTTGAATTTTGTTTTGCATATTTCAATAAATAATGTTTGTTCGATTGTGATTAATAGTTCTGTATTGTTACTCATTATAAATTATCATTTATCAATGATATTTTATGTTAAGTATACTATACCCAACAATACTATCATACTGTAGATACCTAAATGATGTAACAGAAAGGACAAGCTATACTATGATGAGTCTGGTTCTTATCTATAGAACATTAACACTTTTTATATAAACATATAATACATAGTTAGAAATAGCCATATAATATCCAAATTAAAATATAATTTATTAAAAAATTAGTTAGTTATACCTATGTGCCAGTTGTTTTTGTTACATCCTGTATAGCTGTATGCTTGTTGCCTGTATAATAAACTTTGTTATTATGCCTACAAATATTATACTTTATACTGGCTGTAGAATAACGTAGACAATAAGTGATATTTTTCTTGGACAACTAATGAATATTCAATAATATTGAACTGAGTACCTATCTGCCATTACAATATTCAAAAAAATTGATATCTTTATAACTATATAAGTATGTATGAACTACATAAAATAAAATAGATAAATTAAATCATAATTTATTTATTTAGTTTATTTTCTATTATAGAAACATTTTTCATTTCATAAATGTCCCTAACACTGTTCATAGACACATGTTAAAATCATTCATAAATCATAAACAACTGAATTAAATCTATATGTATTACATAATGTATTATATATACATTACAGGTCATGTTATATGCATATCCCTTGATATGACTCTCAATTTACCATAATTTTATAAATATTAATAAAAAATAAAAAAAAATATGATACTTTAAGAGACTTATATTTTGAAAATTGTCAAGAACTTTGAAGACCACTTGGTCAACATTTTTTTTCGATTGATCCTTACACGAAATCATGCAACTATTGTGGTTACTTATTATTATTTCTTCCTTGGAGGTGGGAATTATATATGGTAATATTTTCTAGGCATACCTAGGTAATAATTATGTCATAGGAAATGGAATATACTCGTAGTATAGATAGTATTCGTATCCGTTGGTAGTTGTACCTAATTTTGGAGGGCGAAGTGTTTAAATTATTTCAATGTAATAAATAATATTTAAATATAGGTAATGACGTATTCTAGTGGCAGTATTCCGCAACCACATTGTGATAGTGTAGAAACTAGAAAGGCTTTACTCAATTACTATTGTCCATGTTTGTTTAGGTAGATCAATAATCGATCTACTTTTGTAGTATTGTATTTTTCATTGAACACGAATGCTTGCAATAGCTTGTATATAGGTATTTTGATGAATCTTTTTTTATTCCAAATTGAACAGTAAGTTGCAGACTGGCCTCCGAATCTCTAAACTATAAAACAGTATCTTATTAAAAATTACTAAAATTATAGCTTTATTACCTACTTAAGTGTACAATTTGCTTGGCTTTAGAGTATTTAGGTATAAATATTATTCATACAATTTTCGCCGTTCTCCTCTTTTTAGCGAACATTCTTGACGGTCATCTAGATATTGACCTTAAATTATTATAAAATTCCTCAGTTTAATTAGATTTGTGAAATTATAAAATACGTGTGAACATTATTTTTTATAAATGTGTTTGTGACTTAGTGAGACCTATTTTACAAAGTTAACGTAACTTATATTGCATTTATATTTATTTTTTACTTAGGTACTAGGCCAATTTCACCAATTATCTTTTCTTTTTTTTAATTATATACTTATTAAAATAATTGTATATTAAATTATAACATGAAACATAAATATTTTAGATTCAATAAAATAAAGGTTATAACTTATAAAGTTCCGTATATTGACAATATAATACAACAAACTTACAGTTTACATGAAATGTTTTATTTTAAAATTACATAAATACCGTCAAATTAATTGTAATTAGTTAAAAATTAAATTTGCATTCAATAATAACTTGTTTGTTATTTACAATCATAATAATTAATGACCTTACAATTTTTTTTTTAATAATTCATACAGATATAAAAATTATAAGTACGATTTATATATTATGTAGTATTCTCACAATATAGGTATTAAAATAATATGCCTGTACAAAATTAATAAATCCATGTACAATGTTTGTTTAAACTGTTTTAATAAATAAAAGTCTATAATTTTAGCAAGGCAAAAAAACAGTAAGTACTTATTTTCCACACATAAATCTACTTGTATTTTTAGGTTATAATAACGAAGCGATAAGTGTTTTAGTTTTAAGATATTTTTTTATTTTCAAATTTTTTATTCTAGTCAATAGGGAATTTTTATGAATAACAAATCTTATAAAGACCAGAATCCAAGTTTGGCCGTCAATCGTCAATTTTCTTATCATTTTCCTACGTGTAAACAACAACTATCGGCAATAATTTTTTACAGAATTTGAAGATATGTGAGCAAGTTGTGAATTTCACCAGGTCTTGCTCATAATTTTTTTAAATGTTAATTATTATTATTTTTTCAATCTTTCAGATTTAATACCACATCACAGCACTATCTGACATCGAGATGAGAGCGGTGATGAGACTGTGTGCGATTGCTCAACACTCCAATAAAGTTTTCTGTTAATTTATTATTTATATTCCTTTGTAGTTAATATATTTAAGTTATAGTTTTAATTTTGATTATAATGGTAATGGAAAAATTAAAAATATATTTTGGTCAATTAATATCGAGTATTTCTATTATTACATAAAGTCAATTATTGAAATAATAATTTATGCTATTATAGTGTTATAATACAGCTCGATTTTATGACTCACCAATTGGTCGGTGTTAAAACATGTTTAGAACAGTGCTGCGAGTGATTGCCAACTAATGTAGGTATAAATATAGGTACTACTCGAGAAGTTCAATGATTATTTTTTAATTGAACATGTTAGTATATGTTTAGGTTGAATTAGTTGAGGTCAATAAATATTAACTATAAAATATTTGTTGTGATGTTTCAGTCAAAATCGAGGACCCTCGTCCCCTAATCTCCGATTAAAAAGTAAAATTTTTACTGTGTATTCGTGGATGGTTATATGTTTAAGAAATAATACAAAATTAAAAAAAAAATCCTCATTTGTATATAACATCTGTAGGTGAAGATACTGTTTAGTGTTAAATTTAACCACGATAATACACACATAGAACACGGTATGACAATATAAAATTACGTGTAAAGAACACGTTTTTTGAGCCGGAAGCGTATTTTAATGCACAATACTTTGACTAGTATCTTATGTAATGCAACGAACCTTATTTTGCTATTAAATTATAAACTTATTATTGACATTTAAGTAGGTATTTAACAGATGTATTATAATATTATGTAAAATGCTCGTGACCAATCGTTCTTTCTATATGGTTCCGCCGCGTCCTGGAGGTCACCCACTTAATCCAATAATTTATGTATTCCATGTGCACCATGTCAACCACCTGCGGACGCTCAACATATTATTATTTTTATTATAAAAACAGGAACTTACACTGTTGAAGGCATACGGTTGAGCATCTTTGCGAAATGTCTTGCGATTTTTTTCTTCTAACAAACTCGTTCTCATATCAAAATCACGTAAGAAGTAAATTCCTGTACAATGACTACATATGTTTTTCTCAATAGTTCAGACATTCTGTAAGGCTATTTAAATGAAGTGCATATAACATATTATAATATTCGTCTATGTATACACAATAATGTAATATTACGTTTTATGCCTTTGTAAACTAATTAGTTGAAGAGGATTAGTTTTCGTCGATATCTTGGAAAATATTATTTTAAAATAAGTGTGCGTTGCTTTTTCCAAAAAAAAACCTACTCACAAGAGTAAATAAATAATAATATGTTTCTTTTATTAACTACACTAGAAGTAAGAAATATGATGCCGTCAAATATTTAATATTGATTTGCTATCTTCCAATTTGGCTCACTGTGGACCATTCTAGGTGTATTATCAGACCCAAATAAATGATCAACTTATCGAAAGTATAGTGGAAGTATCAAAACCTCTGTACAACCTTTTATATTCAATGAAATATGAATAAGTTAAAATAATTGTCACAAATTCATTAATAAGGTTTTTCGAATTTATGAAAGGTTTCAATAAATTAAGCCGTTTAACTGTATATGTATAACAAAATAATTTTATTTTCACTATGGCAACCAAACCTGAATCTTACTAGATATGTACTAAAACGCATTAATACTAAGTAATTGTCCATACTAAATTAAAAGTATCAAACAAACTTAATCCATTTACAGCTGTTGTTTTTATCTACTCCGTAGAGATTCTGGCCTGTACAGATATTTTAAGCTCGCATAATTATACAACGTTCGGTACTTTAAAATTAAAGTTTAAGCATGGGTACTCATCACTAAGACTCTAAATAAAACTTACTTAATCCCTAGCTTTTTCATAGAAAGTAGATAAACTAAAATGTTTTCAGAATATTTGTTGAAATCATATTCTTTTAATAAATGGTTATTTTATAAATGAAAAAAAATAAGACATTTTTCAGTGGTCAGTATTCATACATGTATCTGAGTGACTGAGTACTTAACAATCTCAATCTATTAATTTCTAATATTTTTAAAACTTACTGTGTATTATTTTTGGGTTGTGTTTTGAAATATACTAATGTATCTAATATTAAAATGGTACCTAAAAATCTACTCAATATTGAAAAATCCAAAGTGAGCGCCACACACGATGAAATATTGAAATCCAACCTATTAAGTTAGTAAACTAACATCCTATATAAAATAAGACCACAAGGTTCTCCAAAGTTTTTTTACGGTGGGTCAAATTTGTAGTCTTCGGCATCATGGGCCAAATTTGTTTCGAGAGCAATAGAGAGGTAATAAAAGTGAAGATATATAAGAATTATTTTTAGTTGGTAATTAATATATTAAAAATGATGAAAACTTAATATAATTTAAATACATCAATAAGCTTTTCCGGCTGGAAGTTTGAGATCCTTAACTGCAGGTGTAACACATAATTATTGAATTTGAGTTGTGAATCGTACAATTATCTAAGAAGTCAGCAGACAGATAAAAACGAGTAAAGTATTCCTTAAATTAAATACATTAATACACTGAGATTATAATTTAAAATGTATTACATTATAAGACCAGTGAATGATTCATTTCTAGCTCCGATAGTAATGTTTAAAAATAAATAAGTGCTATTAATATAATTATATGTATACATATTGTTTAATTTAAACCAGTCACTCTTTAATTATCGTAATAATTTGTCAAATTCACAGAAAAAAATGGTCATTAAGTTAAAGTTATTATTTTGATACAGTTGTTCTAAAGAGTTACCTTAAGCGACTGTAATTTATTAATTAAGGGAGACTAGAGTAACACTGATATATCCTGCTCCTGGGTGAGCTATGCACTATAATATTACATTGGTATTTGAATTACTCCGAAGGTCTGGTTTATTTTTTATTTGAAATTAATAATATGTAGTAGGTACTAGGTACTAGGTAGTCATAATATAAGTTTTTATAAAATAAAATAAGTATATTGTATAACTAGTACATAGGTAATACAATTATTTTTTAGTTTATACATTTATATCAAGGTTATAAAATATGAGTGTGTATGCTTCGATACGTACAGCCATCACAATATTAATTATAATACCTAATAAAATTGAATGATTATGTATGTAATAAATATTAAAAATTAGTTTGTTCAATCTATATTAGTTATCATGTTTGTATAAATAAAGCACTGAATAATGAAAGTGCAATAATAGATTCATAATTTGTGACTAGGTTGTTGTTTAACGTATACCAGTGAATTACGGATGGTCAAAAGTTAAATAATAATATGCATATCATTCAAATGGTATTAATTTATGAATAAATCAAATTAATAAAATATTTTAATAACTACCTATAACGTAGTTATTTATGTTTGATGTGGCCTCACACTTCTTCTAAACAAAAACAAAAGCAAATTAAAATAAATATAATAAATATTTAAATGCATCATATAACTACAGTCAAAAAAATATAATATACTGGGCGATTCACTAGGTATGCTCACCCTTTTTTTCTAATAATAATGCAGTATGCATTCATAATTCGATTTTTTGATTTTTTAAATATACTTACAGACAGTATTTTTAAATTCGTGATATTTTTTTTTACCTCTTAAGTCTTAATGGGTGTCCTGTAGATTTACAAGCTTCTATTTTTCAAATAAAAACCTTTATTTTCAACTGTAAATTATTCAGCGGCTAATGATGTAAAACTTGACAAGCTTTTGATTTTTTCAAAACATAAATTCGGTTCCATTTATGTTATGGTAATCAATACTTTAAAAGGTTTTTGGGTTCCAAAATAGATTTTGTTTTTGGTTTGGTTCTAGTCCTCGACATTTTCATATAAAATAAGGAAAATTATTGAGTTATAACCCTGGATGCGTGACTGAACTGTATACTTAAATTGTGGATAATTCCTAATTTCTAAATAATGTTTTGTTTATTTCGTATGAATAATGAAATCATCAGATGTAAATAGTGTATATTATGTTATAACATTTAAATGGGTTAAGTTATGTATGGTACCTATATTGAGATGAGTAAATTGCCTAAATAATATTTTATCTTTACAGTGCATGGGAAATTAAATAAATATTCTGAACGCGAGTATTATAATCAATGTCAGTGTGATTTATGAAAGTTTTTATGATACACCATAGTTGAAGGTTAATTATACTCAAATACATTTTAAATTTTGTTAAAAACTATATAATCACACGATAATGATTAAAAATTCTACATCTTAAGATAGGAACCTACATATTATATTTCTGTATTGTGTAGCATAATATGTCAAAGCTGGTACCGGAAATTAATTACCTATTCAATTATTTCTAATTTTTATTTAAGTAGGAATCAGGGTCATGTTATTGTCATTCAACATTCAAGATGCTGTCTAGACTTCCCGTGTATTGCGTACCTATGTCAACAGGTTTCCGATATAAATGCTGTACCATATTCTGTAAAATAATACAAATAATTATATAAATTCCAATAATAATACTTTTAAGTACTTATGAATATCACGTAAATACTTTACTATAAGAATACCAAGTATACTTATAAAAGTTTATTTACAATCCCTCTCGATAACTTTAAAACGACTATTTGAAACCTCAAACCTTACTATTAGTGCAAATTATAAAAACTAAACTTTTAAAATATTTATTAACATTTGCTCTATGAATTGGAGCACATAAATGCTTATTTGAATGCGTTAATTAACTGTTGATTTCAAATGTGTAACAACAAAACACCATTTTATTGCGATAATTCCTGTGCTGATGTTAGGGTTTATAATAATACCTGCATTATTTTACAGAAAAACAAAAAAACTGGATTTGACACATGTTATATACGTTTCATTTCTATGATTCTAAGGTTGCACCATCGAAGAAAGTATGGTGGATTTTAATTTTTAGAACAAAATAGTTAATACACACATAATATCTAAGCCACAGGACATTTATCCTGTAGACATATTATTAAAAAAAATGTATTCAATAAGCAGGATGAATAATAATTGCGTAATTTAATGTACCTAAGTAAAACGTATATAGTATGCTATACAAAACGAAATAGTGTCTATGTTATTTTATTAATTAGTTATTACCTAAGATATTATCTAAGATATTACCTAGAAAACATTGGATATTTTTAAGTTAATGACAGTGTTATTATTTGAATTTTCGTTTTTTTTTTTACTTATAATACAAATGTATAGTATATGTACATACAAGTACCTATAAAGTATTTTTATTCTTTAAAACAATAAGTATTGAAATATTGCTTGTTGTGATACATCAAACTTAAATAAATAGTGTATTAAATAATATTTTATACTGAAATCTATGTACAACGAATCATTTCTGAGTTAGCTGGGAATATATAAATATAAGTACTATAATATATTAAGCGGCGAGAAATAATAATTTGTAAAATGATAAAAAAGGACAAATATCTGAAACATCTAATAAAATTAAACCAAGTATTAATATAATATTATTCCTAAATTATTTCGATGATAACTACTACAAAATTTAAAACAATAGTTATATTTTTTGTTCTTATTGTTTGATGACTGTTTGTCGTGTAAAATGATTAAATTATTAATTATTGTAAAATCTAAATTTAATGGTTTATTGTTTAATCAACTTCTGCAGCTATGACAATGACTTATTGTTAAATATTTCAAATTTCATGTTTAAAGGTTGTTTGTGAGAGGTGTGATACAATTATACGCAATATGTTCGTCAAAAGCACATATTAATTATTAATTCATTTTTCACGAATAGTAGTACAAAATGCAAATATAAAAACCATGCATTCCATATTATTTATGGAATAGATTTACACACACTTCACAGTTGACGGGTTTCAATGTCTCACAAATATTTTGGTTTTTGCAACTCGTAATTTGTCATTCGTGTAACTTTTCAGTAGGCACCGACATCGCATTTGGTGGCTATCAATAAACTACACCTATAGCATGTATTTCCCAATATTGTTTTGTGTTCTGATATTATGGTCAAGTAATGAAGCTATTAACATTGAAAATTATAGTTACAATATCAAGATCGATGAAATTTTTTTAAAAAATATTTCTCATCATTTCTGCGATCGCTTATCAGGAACACATGTAGTATTGCTAGCTGATAAGTCTGCAGCATCGTTCTACAAAGTTTTACAAAGGTAATTAATGACGAGACTTAAGGTTTACTCGATTTCATATACTTTTAAATTGACAACAATAATGTATTGAAGATTATATAACTGTTGGTAACATCGTTATTCATTTAGGTATACGATATGTATTGTAACTTATAATGAATGCCTTTTGCCTATTGGTATAATGAATTATTGTTTTTTTGATAATTGATAACCATTACGTTATTGTTTGTTTCAGATCGTTTCATTCAACATTTTATGTACATAGTACACTAGACGGAAATGTATCATTAAGTGACTATTACATTATTTTTATTGAAGATGAAAATTTTTTTTTTCAAGAAAGCATTTATGACCATCGATTTTGGCATACCACCAAGACCTATTTAATAGTTAGTGAAAACAAATTGAAAATTAAAATAATATGGCCACATATCAAACGTATTTGGAAAACTTTTAAAGTTTATAAAATTTCCTTGTTGAATTTAAACAATTTAAAAGTTCTAAGAATATTCGATAACGGGTTTTACAAGTACATTACAGCTCGTAAATTGAACTATGGCATACAAAATGTGAACAAATATCCATTGCGAGTGGTTATATTTCCGAGGATGCCGTCCATTATATTTCATAACGGTGAATGGACCGGGCCGGACTGGAAAACATTGCAAGAGTTTTCAAAAAGAATGAATTTCGATCTTAAAATATCTTTTTTTTTTGATCAATCCGGGTTTGGAGAAAGGTTTGTTCCTTTAGTACAATAATAATTACCATTGAATATCTAACAAGAGATACTATTATAATAATAAATCATACCTATAAGCAAGGCAGAAGGTCGTGGAGAAAGAAACCCGGGCCGGGGGTAAAACCTTAGATTCTCCACTATTTTTGGCCACCTTCGGCTGGTAAATGTTAGGGATAGAATTTTCACTGTATTCATCAAATTCTTATTTGTAATTGTTTATTAAATTAAAAAAATATCTAAGCCCGGGTGGAATTCTCTTTCCCCCTCTTCTCGCCAGGCCTAGGCAAACTTATAGGCACAAGACTCACTCACATTATACTGTATGGTTTTCGTTGTACTTATATTTAATAACAGATAGGTTTAATAAAATATACGTCTTTAGTCTTTAGTCTTTATTGTCTATTGATTGAGTCAGTCAACAAAATTTTTAGTTTATCATAAAATATATTTGTTGTACTAGCTTAAAAAAAAACAATTTGAATATGTTATTATTATTAGCAATATCGTAGGTTGATGAACGGAACGTACACAGGTGTACTGGCTGAGGTGGTTTACGACCGAGCAGACGTGTCTTTCAACAGTCGTTTTCTGAACGATCCGATGATCCAAAAGCCGTATCACTATACCCGAGACAACGGTTTGGATTACATATGTTTTATCGTGCCGAAAGCCGAAGCGTTGACAAGACTGCAGATACTGTGGATGACTTTCACCGTTGAAGTTTGGCTGTGTGTGGCTGTCACGTATGCGTTGATGACCAAGTCTTTTCAGCTTTTTAACAAATTGAATTTGTCGGGCGGACGGAAAATATCTGATCCGTTTATGACTAGCCTTCAGGTAAAAATAAAAATAAAAATATTAACGATTAATGCTTATTAATGTATGCTAATTTTTTAATGTTCGTTTCAGGTCATTTTGGGCATGGGCGTTTGTAGTTTGCCAAAACATTTGGCCGGGCGTATATTGTTTGTATCATGTTCAGTGGCTTGTTTTGTTATCGTAATTTTATTTCAGGCATCAATGGTGACCAAGTTGAGCACAGAAACCAGTCACAAAGAGATCGACACTTTGGAGGAACTCGATAAGAGTGGAATGGAAATCCGAACTTCGTTGCGTTATGTTCGGGATGCCTTGGCGATATATTCGCATACGAAATCTCTTGCTAATAAAATAGATTTGAAAAAAGACAGACTAGGTTATATTGCGTCAAGATTTGTTTTTATTGCGAGAATCATGAATTTGAGTCTCTCAAAGTATTCAAACTTTATTGGGCATTTTCAAGAACAAGGTGTTGCATTGCACATAGTCAGGGTAAATTGCGATATTTATTATAGTAGTGAGTGTTTTTTTTCGATTTACAATCATAAATGAATACATTTTAATAATAAATCCATTAAAAATGCATTAATACATTTTATTGAAAACCACATTTAAAGTCAAATTTTAATAATTATAATACACGAATCTATAAGAAATTACAAAATCGTTAGTTAATTTCATACTTTGTTTTAGTTTAGACTGCAGTCTAATAAAATATAAAAGCTCAAGTGTCTTTTATTATTTTACTTTATTTCAGTAATTAGTTATTTAAAAATAAAATCCAATACTTACATTTTCACAAAATATTTTTTATTAATTGGATCTAACGTAGTTCTTTACAGACGACTGAGGCATAATAGTTTTTTTTGGCGGAATTCCATGGTTTGTATAGTGAAGAGCGCTAATAATTACGTAAACTGTTATAAATTTGTTATAAACCCAAAATCACTAAATTTGATACCTATTCATTAGGTGTCCATGAAATAGAGATACTTATTGTTTTTCTCGTTTTTCTAGTTTTGAATTGGGTGTTTTATCATTTTCCAGTCTTAAGAAGTATATAATGTTCATGTATTAATTGAAGAGTTTTCTTAAAACTTATTTTGGTTGAAATTCTGTCAATATTTTAATGCATTCTAATGTACATTTTTTAACTCCTAAAAGGAGCACACTATTATCTATTGAAGGAACCAATTGTATTTAACTAAATGGTTTTGAATTACATTTAGCCCGTTTATTTTTAAGCAGTATTTCTATAATTTGTATGATTTACTTATCTATAGTTTCATGAATTAATTGTTGATACACATATACAATTACGTTTTTCATTTATAGCTTAATAATTATTGTTTTTTTTCTTGTAGGAATGCCCACTAAAATATTACCTGACTTATCCCATTGCAATTGACTTTCCGTTTTTGGACGAACTAAATGATCTTCTAACACGTTTTCAAGAATCCGGAATTACTTACAAGTGGAAAACAGATATTCAAAAGTTGGAATTAGTATATTATGAGCCACTAAATTCCAATTCATCAAAAGGCTTAAAAGCTTATTCATTAAATGATTTATGGTTTGCTTTTGTTTTTTTATTCGTTGGCTACATATTGTCAATGATTGCACTGATGTTAGAATTTATTTTCAAAAAAATTAAAAAATAAGATCATGGTGTAGATATATTTTGTTATCAACCCAACGACAACGTAAATGACTGACATACATTTAAATTTTGAAGAATAGAAGATATAAGACATATATACCTACGGTTTGATTGTAAAATGCACGGTGATAAACTAGTAACTTTTTTTTATTTTAATGATAAAAGATATGGAATATTGTACAGCGTATCTATATTTAAATGTACGTTTAATCGTTTAACTATAAAAAACCTCATAGGTGGAGATCCTGTAAAATATTTGGGGGAGTATAAGTACTTGGTAGTAAATAGATCCCCGGTGGCCGTGCCCATACACTCCAATCTATCTATCAATATCTTTTTTTTTTTATTTCATAGAATTTTGCATTATGTTCCCGAACTGATCAGAATAAATAACCTATTTCACTGAACTAGAAGTATTGAACGTTACATTTTTTCAACTACCTACCACCTGTCTTAAATCATATTGTAGCTTGTATATGAGTATGTACACTATTATAATATATTAAAATTAAATAATTATAAAAATAATAGTTGTAATTTTGAACAGTACGTGTTGTTACGTTTCAGAAATTCAATTAAAATTTTTTCCATTTAAAAATTTCAGAATCGAACTTAACCATTCAAAGTTCTGTTCCTTCCGAAATTTTAACCATCCATTTAAAATTCAATGAAATCTCAAAACAATTTCTTCACACCAAAAAAAAAAAAATATTCATCACAAGTTGTTTATCGATGTTCTAAGATTCATAAATATTGGCTCTAAAAATAAAGTTTACTTGCGTTTAATATTTGTATTTTAAATTCGTAAAAAGATAATTGTTGATGATTGTAAAATCTCTAAATTATTTATTTTTTTTTTTTGAGCTATGGCTAAATAGTTAAATATGGGGTAGTTGTGCATCCGCACACATAAAAAAAATAATTGTCCAAAACAAATTCCTCAGAATAATTGCAAATGCCCCATGGTTTGTCAGAAATGCAAATCTCCACAAATACTTTCAAATCCAAGAAATCCAAGATCATATTAAAAAATTAGCGAAAAATTTCCACTGCTCTCTTCCAAACTCATCAGGTGCAGTTCACTATAACCTTCTCACTCACCCAACTCATCGTCTATTAAAACGAGGTCGTCCCCACGACCTCCTACAATAAGCCACCTTTTAACATCCAAATCTTCACTCTACACATGCACTTTTTCCAGATCATTCTACGACTTCTCTGTACTTATAGTTATACTATTGTAAATATGTAAATATTATTATACTATTGTAATCACATTATTTCTGTGTATCTAAAATTACCAATAATTATTGTCAATTATCCATAGTACTAAAAAATAATTTTAAATATCAAGCTTATCTGTTAAAAGTTTAAAATATGTATACATCACTAGATATAGATAGCCTTAGGCTAGGAATGTCTTATGTTTAAAATTAAAAAAAAAAAAAAATAGTTAAAATTTATTGAATGATTCGGGAAGTGTACCGTTTTCAGTCCAATTTCAATAGTTGAACTTAATTGTTAAAGAGAATTAATCCAACTGATAATTTTCCAAAAATGTTTCAAAAACTTTTCATGATTTCGAAATATTACCTCTCTGAAGTATAAGCTGATAAGATTTTTAATCTAAAGAGAGGGAAAAGAGTATTTTATATATTTATATATGCAATTTTGGACCTGCTATATCTACCTGAAAACTTGGTATCTAAAATAATAATGTAATGTAAGTAATAATTTTACGTAAATTTAATTCAGAAAAGATTTATTTATTTATTTTATTTTATTTTATTAAAATAGGTAGTAGTTATTATTTTTATTTTCGGAGAGTCTTCGGCGTCGAATAAATTATTTAGGGGTTAAACCTTGATCTCCACCTATGGTAAGTAGTTATAGTTATGACGTAATATTTCAAAATGTAAAATTGTATAAATTTTATTCTTCAATTGTTTTATTCATTATATAATTATATAAGTAGGTATATTAATAGTTTTCACTTACAGGTATTTAAAAGTTTGGTTAATTATTTTACATAAAAGATAAAACGATATTGATTTGTTTTGTTCATTGATTTAGAATATTAGAACCATATTTATTTAAAGTAAAACCTATTAGAAGAATCTCATCAGATTTTTAATTTATATTATTTATTTAAATGTTTACCTATATTTAAATTGGTGATAAATCCCTTAATACTATAAAATCAATCCCTTGTGAAAATATTTGAAATAATTGTGGATATTATTGAAGAATTAATTAGAAAATATTTTTATGAGTGACTTTAGGACAAAAAAATCTATATGTTTTATAAAGCACTAAAGCTTATGCATTTTCATTTTTCATTATAAACATCTAAATTCCATTGAAGGTATTTCAACTTATATCAGAGTCAATATAAAAAAAAAAAATTCAATAAAAGACATAATTTAAAACGTAATATCTTCATAAGTCTTAGTCATCAATCATTCATCACTTTTTTCTAGATTCAGAATAGTATGTAAATAATTAATAAACTGATTGATTAATTATTCATTCTTCTAAAACTGCTAAAAGTGTATTAAATGAACCGAGAAACGTTTGATAAAACACGCACGCAAACTAACTTACCTATAATTTTAAATAAAAAATATATTCGAACTAACTATATCAATTTTTAATTTTTTTTTTTCTATAAAATATAAATGTATTTTCATACTCCACACGCATAGCTTAAGAATATATTTTGGTATTAAGTACCTATAATGTCATATATTACAAGAAGGTAATAATTACTTTTCAACCTTCGATCTTAACGCTCTTCAAAATATCAAAAAATGTATTGGTGATAGCTGCTATATTTTAATAGAATATAATAATGCAGATCAAGATATAAAAATTCTGACACATACATTTTAAATTTGTAGTAAAATTGTCATTGCAAACTAAAATGAATGTTTAAAGTTTTAATTATATTAATGGGAGTAGAAAAATAATTGTATTATTCAAAGATGTTTTAAAAGTTCCAACAATATCTCTCTGCTATAAGCTGATAAATAAAAACAAAAGTGGCAAGGGGTACTCATGTTGTACATTAGATGTCGTGTAGGTGAGAGTCGCCATAATAGGGATGTGTTAAATTTGAATTCAATGATAATTTAATAATATAAATATTATAAAATATTACAGTGTACTAAAATGTTATGATATTAAGACGGAGGAGATTCGATACCAACCATTTTTAAGGAGTTCAATATAGGCAATTATCTTAGTGCCTGTGCGTAGTAGTAAATTATTTTGTCATTAACCACTTAATACGAAATAATATTCAACTCAGTTTTTGGTCGGAAACACTTTTATTGGTGTAAGCACAGAACAATTATAAAATAAATAACACAAGGGCCCTTAATACAGTACGGCTACTGTAATAAGGGTTCACACTCATAAAACCGTCAAGTCTATACCTACTTGTCAAATTTCACAACAACGGGACTGCCCACTCTTGAGCGTGGGTCAGGATATTATTGAAAAATATTAGTGTCATCTCAGCACATCATACTTTGTTGGCCTGACCTACCTTAATTAATTAGTCACAAAATTAATACATTTCCAAGTATACTACATATTATAATAATATATTAAATACAATTATATTGACGACTGTCAACAACAAACGAGTACAACGGTTGTTGCAATAGTTGTACGACAGTATCATATTTTAACTAAACACATAACTAAGTTAAAATCTACACAGTAGGTACATATTATAATTTAGAAGACTCTCTATTTAAGTTTTGATAATGTACTATTCTATTGTGATATGATTTCGTATTATTTAGTAGCCTCTTAGAACTGTCATAATTATTTCAGTGATTATCACTGCTATGAAAACTAAAAAAAAATTATAAAAAAAAATTAAAGTTAAGAATATTGAAATTAAACGAATTTAAATCTGTTATAAAATAATCAATGCTATTATTAAACAAATATTTTATATCTTTATTGTGTAAGAGTTAAATAATTAATGTCTCAGCACATCTTCTTCACCTACCTGACCTATTTTAGTTAATTAGTCGCTAACCTAACCTATATATTCCCACCTATACAAAATAATATATATATATATATATACAATTATATTATATTGATGGCATTTGAAATAGTTATACAATATATCGTTGTTGTGTAGAGTGGTGCATAATTAATATTGTTATTTCGTTAGTATTATTTTGATTTAAATGATCAGCTGGACTAATTTAATAATGATTGTACAACTGATAGTATTTTGAAGGTATTATGAACAACCTGAAAAAAATAAAATGGCACGGTCAATTTATGTCATAATGAATATCAAAAAATTTTAAAAATAGTGAGTGGATGCGCAATGTACATACAATTGTGTATAATTGTAAGTCGACAATAATATTCGTTGATATATTAAGTTTAAAGTGGTTTGCGTTATTAATTTGCATCGTAAGCAATAATAATTTCTTGAACTTTATGCTCATTTCGGTCCAATTGGAACTATATAAAGCGAAATTTATTTCATCATTCTGAAATTAAGTTAACATAAGTTAATGTATTGAAAGACATTTAATTAGATGCATCGTAAATAAATAATATATAATAATGCAATAAAATATTTAGGTATTATATTATTATTATGTATGTTTAAATTTTCTTTTTTTTTTTGTTTGTAAAAAGATATGATATAAAGTGAGAGTTACATAAATATTAGTACCTATATAGTGTCCATATAATATGACATTGTAGAGATAATATTTATCAAGTATGATTTAACTAGATATATAACAATTGCGAATATGACATAATCATTTTCAAAGTTATTCATTCATTAATACAAATTCAAGTAAATAATAAGTAGATATTTTAAAATATTTTTAATAAGATAAAATTATAATTCTAGTTGTATATAAATTTAGTTTTTTTTTTGTTTTTAAACTTACATATTTGTCGATTTGACTGAATAAATAGCATGTTAAGTATATGTGAAGGGTAGTAATTACAGTACCTGACACAAACTTGATACTTTCTGGAGATGTAAGTGGTACACCTTTATTTGTATTCTATAAATTAATGTAAAAGATTATTTGTGATGTTATTTCAATATGTATTACACAGAATCTTACCAAAAGAATTACTAAAGGAATGAATGACATCAATAGTGCTTCAGATAGCAATCCAAAAAGTATTAAGGGACGCAACACGTCATAAATTTCATGAATTTTCCTAAAAAAAATTTTAATTAAATACATTCTAATAATATCTATATAATTCACATCTATTAGAATATGATGATAGTACGTACTTCATTGATTTTTGATGATCTTTAATTATTAGTATCAAATTAATTAAATTCTTATTTTTTTCATTTATCGACTGGTTTTCTTCACCTAAAACACCGTTTTACACAATACAATATTATTGGAAATTTATGTAATTTAATTCTTAAAATATATATAATTGGAATTTTGTACTGAAAAAAACATTATGACAATGATTCATTTAAAACAATACAAATACCAAACCTTGATTATGATACCTTCTTCAGTTGCTGAATTTTATATTTTTTAATAGGGGTGGAATAAATTGAATAACAACATGAAACATGACTTGCAAAAAAAGAATTGCAAATTTCAAAAAATTTAAATTGGTACCTTCTATTCTAGAGGTATTTTAAAAATCCTTTATAAATTTAAGAATGATCATTTTGTTTTAAAAATTTAATAGTGCATAATCCATAGGGTGTGTGTCTGATGATTTTAACTAAAACACTATATACATTAATTAGCATCGCTAGGGGTGTACTCAGGAAAACATTTCGGGGATGTGGGGGGGGGAGGGGTGGAAAAATAAAAATAATTACTGTTATTTGGAAATTATATATTTATTGTATTTTTATAACTTATAACAATTATACAATTTAATTCATTCGCGTCTGTGTTTTTGCCACAATATCCATGATATCTTCATAAGATACCTCATCGATTAGTCATCCATTTATCTTGGGGGGGTGAACACCCAAAATCCTTCCCCGTGTCCTTCCCTGATTATCATGACAATAGTAATCTAGTGCTTACACAATATCATAATATTTTCTCAAGATGAGATTTTGAATTACGTCACTGGTTATACCTTCCCACAATTTGAACTATACAATTAAACCTATAAATAAGATAATATCTATTATACCTAAAAATAATATCTTACTTTTATTTTTATCGGTGTTGGCTTGATTATATCCTAATGTGTTGTATGATGATGCAATCATTTTCAACTGAAAGGCGATGGTTATAGAAAAAGCAATTACCAAACAATCGAAAATAATCATCGAGTATCCATATATCATTAAACATATTGACTCAAATAGATAAATTACGTAAAAGTTATCATTATAAAATTGGTTTGACGCTGGAAATAATAAATTAAGCACACTGTATCTATACTGATTGTGTGAACCATCTTTGGATTTAACATATAAATAATCGTCGTTTATTAAAATTGGAGGAAGAACCAATATTGTTACAAAAGCAACCCAAAATATTGTGAAAATATTTGAAATCTTTATGGATTTTGTTCGAGCTTTCATTAGAATACATTTTTGATGACCACTATAAGACAAAAATTCAACAGATGTAAAATTTATGAATGTCCATAATACATCAGATTTAGAAATAACGAACCACATTCTGATTATTGTGAAAAATGATGCACACATGAATAGTATGTACCTAACAACTGCAGTAAAATCATATCGAGAATAATATATACTCATATTACACATAATAATGTTCAATAAATGCCATAGAATTGTTATATGACCACCAAGTTTGTAAATATTATAACCAAATGTTGTTGTAGCATTTGGGTTGAGTAATTGATGAAATCCAATAAGCTTCATCAACTGGATATTGATAATGTTAGTCTTCGTATTTTTTATTATCATCGTAATATTGATTTGATGTTGTTATGATGACACTGTTTAAAATAAAAGTTTGTACAACATGATTATTATGTAATATATTATACTTAATGATTTTTTTGGGGGTGATTTAGGTGCTTTGTATGCTATCTGTGGACATTGAAAATTATGTAGAGAAAGCATGACACATTGGCGATTTTTAACATTTTCAATGGCTTTGTTTAGGACGATATTTTATCAAAATAAAAATGTAAGAATTTGAATATTCTCAGAGTAATAAATATTTTTTCAAAACTGAGTTTATGAGACTATTATTTTCTGATTATTTAAAATCACAAATATTTAAGCACACAACAGAGAACCTATTTTATGTTGAATATTCATAACTGGAGTTTAATGTTTGGGCAGTAGATAAATGTGTTAAAGTACATTAATTGTAGAGAATCATAGTTTAAGAATAATAATTTAAAATATTTTTGTTAGATCTTAAAATGTCGACATGTGGTTAACGGTTATAGATGTAATAATAAATAATTTGATAAAATGTGTACTTACTATGTTGCAAATATTGTATCAGTTTTAGTGAATTGTAGACCCAGTTTATGTTATAACATGGTATCATGTGAAACATCTAAAAATGGCACTTAACTAATTTATCTACTGTTTCTTTAGTTACCTACCAAACCAATTATTTTCATAAAAATCAATTTTAGCGATTGTATAGGTAAATTCACAAATATTATTAAAAACTTAGTTGTATAGCTTCTAAATAATATCATTATTTGCGAAATAAAAATTTATACCTAAAGGTAAATTGGGTAATCGGGTACCAATATTTATATTTATAAGCTTATTTGATCTCAATTTTTTTGTTTTATGACTTTTTTACTTATATACCTATTACATTAGAACTTACGAGCTACTGCAGTCAATGAAGTTGATATTATTAGGTTTTTTGGAATGTCCACCGTTTGTTGTGTAAGGATTTCTTTTGCAGAATGGTGTTCAATAGGCTTTTTTTATTACTGATGTATATAATGTGTTACAATCATTAATACATAAGTCAGTACGGTTCCTATAAATATATACCTTACCTTTGTCCTAAAATCAGATATTAATTACGTAACTTTAATAATTTAATAACTCAACGGTCCCGATTCAATATTTAAATTATATATAATTATAAAACGATTTATTAAACATATAGGTCTATTATATAAAAGTAGATCAATATTCTTTTTAAATAATTCACTATATGTATAGTTGTTTTAAAATATACCTAGTCATTACGAATTTGCAGAGAATACATATATATGTATAAAATTAACTCTGAGAAAATAAATTAGCTAGTTAATTACTAATATATGATATAAATATAATTCAAAATATTATTAAAATATTTTTTTTTATACTGAAATGCATTAATATTAATAAAATATAGCATATAGATATAATATTATAATATTATGTTTAGAAATAGGTACCTTATCAACTTGTTAACATTTTATTAGTACACGCATTTTCACGAAGTTCACTAATTATTTTAGTTATTGCCTTTTTATTTGATTTTCATTAATTTTATATCATTGATAATTGATATAACTGGACTTTTATTGGAATCTTAATTTCGTTATTTAAGATGTTGAATATAGTTTGAACCGTGTAATTGGGAGAGTTTCTTAAATTTGTTAATAATGTATATTATTATGAAGGTTTAGTGTACTTTCCTGATATTCTGTCTTTTATTTGTGTAGAATTAAGTGTGGGGTTTCGTATGAATTTTACTAAAATTTGTCTAATGTATATTTTATAATCAGATAATTTGCTTGTATGGTTGAATAATTACCCTGATGGGTATTTTAATAATGCAACCTTTGAAATAATTTTTTGGATAATATGAAATGTTAATTGTCACCACAACATGTTATGCCGTATACTATAATTGAACTACTCAGTGCCAGGTACAAATACAAGTATTTATATTTGTCTTATAATTAATTTACGTTTCTATAATCGAATTTTGTATTTTATCTGACATCATTTTTCAAAATCTCGGACCTCACTAGTGTAGTACCTGTAAGAACCCCGGACCCAACTTGTATACCATTTTTCAATTCGGAACTCAACTCGGATGTAGCCATTCGTTTCAAGGCATTTCAGGCTCGTTTTAACTTTTTATACCTTTTCAGTGTTTCGATTGAGCTTAAGTGATACATTATTTTATTTATTATTATTAGATAAGCAGGTCACCACACCATTGTATTTTTAGCCTTTTGTGGGTATTTAATGGAATAGTTGCAGATGATAGTTGGGCGATTAGGAGGTTGGGATGATGAGTTAGATTGTTATTGAATTGCTTTTAGTGGATTTTGGCTAATTCAGTAACTGTGGGTACATATTGTTGGAGACATAGTATGGAGCCTTAGAAATGACTCGAAAGACTTTGGATTGAATAAAGTAGTAAAGTACACATAATATATTTGGCCCATATGACAGTGTGCAGATCTATTTAAACGCGATTTAGTTTTCGCTCGATGAGCTTACGAAAATTGAATCTCACTACCAGAATGTACTCTCATTGATTAATATATTTTATAAACTTTGAATGGTTTTGATTTATTTTTGTATTATTTTTTGAATGTCACTGACAAAATAATTACTAATTATGACTAATCCATCGGACGCAATCGGAACCAGAAAAAGTAGCAAAAACATCATTTACATATATCTGAGATGTAATCGACGGTCTCCGGGGGACCGGATTCCTTTGAGGCGAAGCTGAGGCACCCGCCTTGTCCCCGAGCGGCGTGGATATCTCCAACTCACCAAGAAATCGCTCGCGGGTGAGTTTGCGTATCGCGACCAGGTATAAGCCGCCAACTAAAGCGTAAAGGGGACTACGTGGCGTGTCGTTGATCGCTCCGGTTGGCGATAAGTGGGCTTCCAGGGATTTTCTGGAAGCCCTTTAAGTCGGGGGCTGCGAATTGGTAGCGAAGCATGTCCAACTTATGACGCTTGAACGATAAGAAGCTCGGGCCGGAGGTCAGCCCACGGTCGCCCGCCTCCAGAAATTCGCTTATCGGAGTTAGGCCCATGGATGCTGGGTTGAATTCAAGTGGTTTTTATGGATTTGGCTAGTAACGCCGGAAATACTAAAGCCGGTAGAGGGTTCTTCTCTGACGTCGGCGCGGGAATCATCCACTCTGGCGATGTTTCTCGAGCGGTTTCACGGTACGCGGGTGATGGCCACCGCGGCGTACCGTTCGTTTTGACGGAGCTGACGCGGCGTTATCGAACTGGCCTGACTCCAGTCCTTAAGGCCTACGCAGCTCTTAATAGCACTCAGAGCTAATGAAAGGTTCTCGGTTGTATAGCCTATTAGGCATCAAACCCGGGAGAACTCTGTCCCTTTTCAAGAGGTAAGAACATTACTAATATGAAATAATATTCAACTCAGTTTTTGGTCGGAAACACTTTTATTGGTGTAAGTACAGAACAATCATATAATAAATAGCACAAGAGATCTTGTTACAGTAGCCGCTTCACACGCGTACAACCGTCGAGTCTATACCCACTTGTCAAGTTTCACGACAACAACGGGACTGCCCATTCTTGCGCTTGTGGCGGTGTTAATATATTATTGAAACATATTAGTGTCACCTCATCATCATGCTTTGCTGGCCTGACCTATCTTAATTAATAAGTCACAAAATTAATGCATGTCAAACTATACTATATATTATAATAATATATTAAATACAACTATATTGACGACTGTCTACGCAGTTTTATTTTATGTCAACTCATATTTAAGTTTAAATCTACATAGCGCATATAATTTCGCAGACTCTCTATTTAAGTTTTGATAATGTACGATTTATATTTTATTATTGTTGCATAATTTCGTATTATTTAGTAGCCTCTTAGAACTGGGAAACTGGTATAATTATTTCAGCGAATGTAGTTGCTATAAAAACCAAAAAAATATGATATAATTTAAAAAATGAAAGTTCAGAATATTGAAATTAAACCTATTTAAACTTATAATAAATCAATGTTATTACTAAATGAATATTTACTATGGTTATTGTGTAAAAATTGAATTTTTAGTATTTTTATTTCATTTGGTATTATTTTCATTCTAAAGTTCACCTGTACTAATTTAATAATGATTGTACAACTGATAGTATTTTGTAGGTAGTATGAATAACCTGAAAAAATAAAATGGATTGAAAAATGGATATAATATATATTAATGAATGATAAACAATTTTAAATTAAGTGTATGGATATGTACATACATTTGTGTATAATTTTAAGTTGACAACAATATTCGTTGATACATTAAGCTTAAAGTTGTTGGCGTTATTAATTTGCATCGTAAGCAATAATAATTTCTTGAACTTTATGCTCATTTCGGTCCAATTGGAACTATATAAAGCGAAATTTATTTCATCATTCTGAAATGAAGTTAACATAAGTTAATGTATTGAAAGACATTTAATTAGATGCATCGTAAATAAATAATATATAATAATGCAATAAAATATTTAGGTATTATATTATTATTATGTATGTTTAAATTTTCAATTGTTTTTTTGTTTGTAAAAAGATATGATATAAAGTGAGAGTTACATAAATATTAGTACCTATATAGTGTCCATATAATATGACATTGTAGAGATAATATTTATTAAGTATAATTTAACTAGATATATAACAATTGCAAATATGACATAATCATTTTCAAAGTTATTCATTCATTAATAAAAATTCAAGTAAATAATAAGTAGATAAATCCTAAAATATTTTTAACAAGATAACATTATAATTCTAGTTGTATATAAATTTAGTTTTTTTTTTGTTTTTATACTTACATATTTGTCGATTTGACTGAATAAATAGCATGTTAAGAATACGTGAAGGGTGGTAATTACAGCACCTGAGATAAACTTGATGCTTTCTGGAGATGTCAGTGGTACACCTTTATTTGTATTCTATAAATTAATATAAAAGATTATTTGTGATGTTATTTCAATATGTATCAGAATCTCACCAAAAGAATTACAAAAGGAATTAATGACATTAATACTGCTTCAGACAGTAATTCAACAAGTATAACAGGACGCAACACGTCATAAATTTCATGAATTTTCCTAATAAAAAAGGTTTAAGTTAATATATTTTTAGTATTTATGTAATACCTATTGATTAGAATATAATAATTGTATTTACTTCATTGATTTTTGATGATCTTTACTTATTAGTACCAAATTAATTAAATCCTTAGGTTTTTCAATAATAGATTGGTTTTCATCACCTAAAACGCCATTTTCATGATATTATAATCTTTTGGAAAGTAATATTATTTAATTCTTAAAATATATATAATTGGAATTTTATACTGGCAAAGCATTATTCAACTGTGACTTCTGTTAGATGTTTATTGAAGATCTGTCTATATGACATTACAAAATGATTTGTTAAGTTAAGAAAATCTTCTTGGAAACTTTTGAGGGTCAAGTTAGTAAATTCATGGAACTTTTTCTCGTGATAATTACGTAACATACATTTTTATTTGTTTAAATTATTCACATTGAAATTATACAATATTATATTTAAAAATGTGTATATCTAAAAATAAAAATGATATTTTGATCTTTGTTATTGGATATTTTCTTGCAAGAGAAAATTGTTTATGGCTGCATGATTTTCCATCTTGAACTTGAGCTCCCCTTTACATTCGATTCCCAAGTTGTAAATCAATTGATAAAATACAAAAACAAATTGTTTTGTTGATATGATGTAGTGGTACTCTACGAATTAGGTTCAAACCTAATTTAGAATAGTGATTTTAGTTTAAATTCTCAAAAATCTCTAAGGCAAGATGCTGGGTAAAGTAATATTATCAACACTTATTTTTAAACTATTGTGGTGGTTAGTTTAGTTATTACTTTTAACATTTTTCTTGAAGATAATATGACCTTTGAGTTTAATGACAATACTTTGAGATTACATTTTACATTAATTTTCAATTAATAAAACGAATTTGTTTATTAATTTGTTATAACAATTAAAATATAAAAATCATAAAATATTGAATTTAAAATCATTTTCTACTTATTTCATATTATATTACGGATTATAATAATAGTGTGAGAACTGATTTCTTTTTTATGAAGGTTTGAATAAAATCAATTTGAAAACTGTTGAACTAAACACTTGACGATGAAGGCATTAGGTAGAAGTTGTCCCAATGAGATTGAATAGTTAGTGATATAATAGTATGATCATGAACAAAAAAATTTACGTGTCCACATGATCAATAACGAATTAAAAACCGTAGTAATTATTCCAAATAAAGAATGAGTAAAAGAAAAGTGAGGATTATGACACAAAAAAAAAACATATTTTATTATACCACAGTTTTAGACAACACTGAAGATGCTAGCGCTATTTCGAAATTAAATGCACAGCCCGCAGACGGTTTGTTTTATTACAAGGACATCGGAGATGTTGGATGTGGTTTTTAAATAATATGAGAAGCGACAGCCTATTTTGAATGTGATTGATAAATGTCAAATCATGAAGAGGTATTATCCAAATACAACCCAAAGCACAGAAATCTGTTCTCGGAAATCCGGAATTCAAAAAATTCACCAACAGACTACAGTTGATAAGTCGTTAAAATTATAAAACCTAACATATTTGAATTATATCCGGCAATACACTAAGGTTTTCGCATGGAGCATTCAATGGTATACCTATAGAAATGTAATTGTAGTTACATAAATTATATCACTGTGTTATGACACTAGGTACTCACAAAAAAAAAAAATAATAATAATATTATACTTAAAAATAATAACTTACTTTTATTTTTATCGGTGTTGGCATGATTATATCCTAATATGTTGTATGACGATGCTATCATTTTTAGCTGAAAGCTGATGGTTATACAAAAAGAAATTATCATAGAATCGAAAATAATCATCGAGTATCCATATAGCGTTAAACATATTGACTCAAATAAATAAAATACGTTAAAGTTATCATTATAAAATTGGGTTGATGCTGAAAATAATAAATTAAGCACACTGTATCGGTACTGATTGTGTGAACCATCTTTGGATTTAATATTTAAATAATTTTCGTTTACTAAAATTGGAGGAAGAACTAATATTATTACAAAAACAACCCAAAACATTGTGAAAATATTTGAAATTTGTATGGATTTTGTTCGAGCTTTAATTAGAATACATTTTTGATGGCCACTATAAGACAAAAAATCGATAGATGTAAAATTTATGAATTTCCATAGTACATCTGATTTAGTTATTACGAACAACATTTTGATCATAGTGAAAAATTGCGCAAACATGATCATTATGTACCTAACGACTACAGCAGAATCATATCGAGAGTAATATATACTTATATTACACATTATAATGTTCAATAAAAGGCATAGAACTGACGTATAACCACCAAGTTTATACATATTATAACCAAATGTTGTTGAAGCATTTGGATCTAGTAACTGATGAAATCCAATAAGCTTCATTAACTGTATATTGAAAAAATAAGATGTTTTTGTATTATTTGGTATCATCGTAATATTGATTTGATGTTGTTTTGAACTTTGAAGTCACTGTTTGAAAAAAAAGTATATATTACATGATTATAATACAATATACGGTAGGCATACTACTGTGCTTGGGGCGTTTAGCTTTGTAAGATGTGGACATTAAAGAGTGTAAAGATAGGCTACTGTTTAAAACAAAAGTTTACAAGCCTGTTAGCATACACAACATGATTATGAAATGTATAATACAGAATTATTTTGTTCGGAGCATAATGGTCAATTTGGGAAGGGGGTGGGGGAGTGTGCCGAACTTAACCTCATAAATACATAATATTATAATAAATAAAATAAATAATGCTATTAAGTTTTAATTAATATTTCTAGCCTCAACCCCAGATTTTTAACCAAATATACTACCTCGTTCAATGCTCTTTCTTAGCTTTCAGTGTATATTGAGCTTGTGTAGAGAAGGCGTGAGACATTGGAAATTTTCAGCTTTTTTAATGTATGTGTTTAGGAAATGGTAGGATATATAAATAAATAGATATACAAATTTGGGAATTTGAATATCTAAAAAATTATTTACTCAGACAGAAAAAAAAATAAATAATAATAAAAAAAAAAACACACATCATTGTAAAATCAATACATTCATCGCTTCACTGAAGATCTAAATTTGAGCTTATAAGAAATTTTTCTGATTATTGTATCATCACAAAAATTTAAGCACGTAACAAAAAAGATCCTTAGTTAAAAATAGTTAAAAAATAATAATTAAATATATTATTATTAGATCTGAAAATGTGGAAATATGGTTTTAGAAGTAATAATAAATTATATAATAATATTATCTTATTATATAATGCTAAGATAGAATGTGTACTTACTTTGTTGTAAATATTTTATACTCTAGAGAAAATGGACTTTGGTCCGTGAAGGGAGATTATATATTATCATCGTAATAAACGTCTAAAAATTATACTTAACTAATTTATTTACTGTACCCTCTATTACCTACAATTTACCAAACCAATTGTTTTCATAAAATAACTAATTTTAGCTTCTAAATAATGTTATTATTTACTAATGAAATAGAAAACAAACTTGCTTAAAAAAATTGCAATATATAACTTTATTGACGATTTCAATTAAATATTTTTATTAGGTATATAATATGCATAATGAATATTGTTGTCAACTTACAATTATACACAAAAGTATGTACATTGTGCATCCACCCACTTAACTTAAAATTGTTTTGCATTTATTAATAAGAATGGGGCATTTTGGCGGTGCTGTTTTGGCGTTACCGTGTTGGCATGAAATTATTTCGGCGTAGCCGTTTTGGCTTAAATGTTTCAGATTATTTTAAAATAAATGTATTAACTAGTAAACCAGACAAAACGTATTTTATAGCTAAGTTATCTACTTTTTTGGTGATATGTCTATTGTTTAGTAACGTTCGTCATTGTCGTAATGTAACCCTAGATCCCCAAATGCCATCCGAAAAGTTCATGTACTAATAAATAAATTCAAATTGTAAAAAAAAAAATAACAATTTAATAATTGTAACTATAATAACAGGATAAGTTTATAATTCTATTACAAAAAACTGTTGATAACCATACATTTTTTTTTTTATTTGTATAATTTGTTTAAGATTTTAATATTTTTAATTCTAATTTTGTTTGTAATTTATACTAAAAATAATGCAAATAATCGTATGTGATACACCCTCTTCTGTCAATTGGTGATTAAAAACGGTTTAACTAGGAAAAAATATTTTAATACTTCTTTTATTTATAATACTTTTTACACAAATTGTTATTATTTTATAAAACTAATATTCTAATATTTTTAAACAAATCATCAAAAACATTAAAACACATTTTTTTAAATTATTGGAACATTTTACTAACATAATATTGCAATAGAACTTACGAGCCACTGTCTAGTTAATGATGTGAAACTGACTGTCAAGATTATAATATAATATAAGATAATACATTAGTAAATTAATATTATTAGATTTCTTGAAATGTCCACCGTTTGTCTTGAAAGGATTTCTTTTGAGAAATGGTGTTTGATAGGTATTATTTATTTTAATTTATAGTTATATGTTTCGTGCATTAATAAATACATAAATAAATAATGTTGACATATATATTCATACTTAGCAGTTACCCGTTGTCCTAAAATCAAATATTAATTAGTATTGATTTAATAATTAAACAACCCTAAGCACCCTTTCCATTTATAGGTATAATTTTATTTATACTGAAAATGACTCTATAGTTATAGGTGTATACTCTATTACTGAGGATTAATAATTTGTTTTAATTCATAGACATTTAAGTAAAAGGGGGAGATGGTGCTGTACTTTCTAGTGGTCTCCCCGGTGAGTAGTACATATCAGAGTTGACATTGCGAGTTAACAATGTCTACCTAACGAAATAGCACTGGAAAGATGGCCAAATATCTTAAGACTTCCTGGCTATACAGGAAAAAATAGACTTTTTAAGGGCTACCCTTTTGGCAATCGTAACTATCACGAGACGTAAAAACCAAATAGTAAAGTAAAATCAATAGAAATATCAAACTTAAATCAAACTCAAATTTAAAAAACAAAAATAATACAAATGACGACCAGGCTAGGTTAGGTTAGGCGAGGGACTCACAAACTCAAAAGCTGAAATACTTGGCAACATCTTTAAAGAGATAGTACTAACAATACAAGAGACGTATGTTCCCGAAGGAGAAACAAAAAGACTAGCAATACCGGGTTTTCGAATGATTGACTACATTGGGCACAATAAACACAGCCTCGGCACAGACGTAAATCTGCGCCTAAAGCAACAAACCATACAGCCTTTGTAAGGAAATTAATTCGCAATCGGAATACGCATGAGTGATCTCAATATCTATAACGTCTACAAGCCACCATCATGTTAATGGAACGACGAACCCCTCCCGAGATGCCAACACCAAGGAACACATAGGCGATTTCAATTCCCATACCCTAGAATGGGGATACACCTGGTTTATGACGCCAAGCAAGGAGGTACCTTTGAACCAGGTAGATGGGGTACAACAACCTCCTCAGACTTGCGCTTTGTCACAAAAGAAGAGCACGATCTACCTTTGGAAGTAAATAGTTATATATTATATTATACATAGTTTTATAAAAATGTCCGAAAAGCCTACATCGACCAGTCATAGGAGAAACAAGAGTTATTTTCCCTATGATAGACAAACCAGAATTGCCAAGATGGAACCTATGAAAAACAGACTGGTCCAAATATAAAAAATACATAGAGGAAATCGTAAGTCATATCAGTCCAACCCCTAAGAATTACATAAGGTTTACCAAGCTAATTAAAACCACAGCATCAAAAGCCATACCCAAAGGGCACAGGAAAAATAACATCCCTTGTTGAACATAGGAGTGCGAATTACTTTTTAAAGAATACGAACAGTCTGGAAACGATATCACTACACATAGATTATCGAATCTTCTGGAAGAAGAAAGTCGCAAAAGATGGTTAACAGCAATGCAAGAGCTCGATTTTACGTACTCAAGTAGGAGAAGCTAGGCTCTTTTGAAGAAGCTAGGATGTGCCCAGCCAATTAGAAAAGAAAAAGGAGTCACAGAAAACGACATTTCAAACATTCTCTTCAAACTTAAAATAACAAACCTAATAAACAAGAAAAGTCACAGGCAAGAAAATCGTATGTAAGAAAACTAAAACATTGCGAACTCACAACACCATTAATGGATGAATTCACTGATTTGGTGACAGAGATGGCAGCAAAAGACATATACAGCGGAAAGTAGCAGGAGCTGATGGAGAGCTACCAAAAAGTCTTAAGTTCCTTGGACCAAAAGGTAGAAATTGGTTATCCAGATTGGCTACAGTTGTAGCAAAAACTAGCAACATCCCAAATCTATGGCGAACAGTCAAAGTTACAGCACTCTTAAAACCTGAAAAACCAGCAAATGATCCAAGAAGTTATGGACTACTGTCCAGTGTCCACTGTATATAAACTTTTTGAGAGACTCATACTTAACAGAATACAACCTATACTAGAAAAAGTACTACCAATAGAATAGGCTGGTTTCAAAAAAATCGAGCCTGCTGTGATCAAGTACAACATACATTGTGAATGGCTACCAATGCAAGGTAATTCTGGTAACGTCTTCCTTGACTTATCATCTGCTTATGATATAGAATGGAAAAGAGGCCTGATGCTTAAGTAATTAAATAAAGATGCTCTCCAGTATTTTTAACCAAATTACGTAAATTGACGGAAAAGATGTTTGAAAAAAAAATTGTTTTTGTACACAGGCTGTATATACGTCTTGAAATAAGGCAATTTCTAGATAACTATATAAGTTATTTATTTCTTAAGTTTTTAAAAAATGTATAAGGTGAATACATTAAGTATAGAAAATTCAAATTTCATCAACATTTTTATTATTTTTTTTTTTATTAAACATGCACTTTTTTATGTATGTAATGTACTTATGTATAATATCGTGTACCTAATATTAATATAAGTATAAAAATTGAATTTGAAACTATTTTAAATGAATTTTATACCATAATTTTTGACATTTTACATTGCATTTTTTGCATTTTGAATGCATATTTTATTGCATTTTTTTGACATTTTGAATGCATGTTTTAAGGTTCTTTAATGCATTCAATTCACAGCCCTATTATTTTTCATTTTTAAACATAATAATATGCTATAATCTTAAACAATTTGTTAATAAGGTTTTTTTTAAACTAAATCATGAATACATACTTTTAATGACAGGGGCATATTAGTGTATTACACATATTACACTAGAACTTACGAGTCACTGCAGGAGTCAATGATGTGAAACAGATTGTCAAGATTATATTCCAAATTGATATTATTAGATTTTTTGAAATGTCCGTCGTTTGTCGTGAAATGATTTATGTTGAGAAATGGTGTTCGATAAGTCTTTTTCATTTGACTTTATAGGTATGTGTTACGTGCTTTAATAAATATTTAAATCAATAATGTTGGCATATACATTTATACTTAATAGTTAATAGTTAACCGTTGTCTTAAAATCAAATATTGAGTAGTATTAATTTAATAAGCCTACGTCCCATATCCATTTACATACAATTATAAAACCATTTATAGAACACCAGTCATGACCATATATTGGTGTATCTACAGTCTACACTATACTATAGCGAATTAATGCATTATTTAAATAATCTACTATACATAAATGTGTCAACATATTACTTATCACTACAAATTGTATAATATACTAGCTGTCCCTTACGGCGTTGCCCGTTGAAAAGGTTTATTTTTTTATGAATATATTATATTACATATCGGATCCTTTGCACTTCGTTGCCCGTTAAAAATGCCAACTCTTTATGCTGGACAGATGGCGCCACTGATGTGGTTTTGCCATCCAGACTTTCTACTTTTCCGGTGGAATTGCCTAAAATATTTTCTTTCTTTCGCACAAACCCTATCCTGTCAATTACGAAAACAACAACGAAAAATTAGGCAAATCAGTGAATCCGTTTCGGGGTTTATCCCGAACAAAAAAAGTGAGGGGGACGAGGTGACCGAGTGGTCTGACTCTTCCGCTGCGACGCAGCCGGTCGCGGTTCGATCCTCGGCCACCGGGCGGCATTTTTCTCCGGACAAGTCGCGGTGACCGGAGAGCAAGTGCTGCCATCCCCCACCCCCGGGGCATGGCAGAAACCTACGGGTGCCCCATTCGAAATTCTGCCAAA